>NW_027418421.1:0-160142 GCF_009905375.1 Apium graveolens
TGAAGCTCAGAATTGAATGAAGTTCTTCGAGAAAGGCTTAAAGAGTTTGCCAGCAGGGCTAGTCCTCAAGTGGTCAACAATCCTCATCAGGTGAGATTCTTTAAGTCTGATTGTCTTCAAATCTGTCAGCTAGATGTACAATCTCTTAAAGACTACTCAGCTAAGCATCTGGTCTGGATGGAACATCATTTGAGAACTGCTGGATATTCATCCATGTTGAAGACTCAAGCTGCTGACTTGATTCAAGCTTATTGTGAAAAGAATGTTAAAAGGTACAATCAACTCAAGAATAAGCTGAAGTCAGTTGGAGTTCAACCAGTCAGACCAGCAAGCTTCACTTCAGAAAAGGATCGTGTCTTTGACAAGGAATTGCTTCAAGATTTAGAAGAAGGTGAAGTCAGAAGAGAAGACAATTGAAGTCAATTAGCTCAAAACTCAATGTAATATGATTAGAGCTTTATGAATCAAGATAGTCTAATGTAGTTATATGTTCAGGCTAGAGGAACATCTATCTTGTATTCACTTGTAAATTTCATTTGGAATCTGGAAAATGTTAAATATAATCCAGAACTTTTCTGCTATTTACTTTACATTACTGTTTATATCTTTTTCTTATTTGTTAGTTGAGTTATCCTCTAGGTATTTGTTGTTATTGTCTAACAAGCAAATAGGGGGAGATTGAAAGGCATATGTCATAGCCTACTCGTTTATTCGAGTATTTAACTCAACTCAAATAAGAATGTAATAAGTAAATAGTGGATCAATCATCAGAGAGATCTCACAATGTAACATCTGTCAAAGAATAAAGAAACATTGTTCATCTGCAGACTTGAAGATTCACTGGAAGAAGTTCAAGAATTTGATCATGCCTCAGTGATATAAATCAAGATCGTGGATTTAATCAAGTGACAGAGATCTCGTCAAGGTATCATTTATTACAAGGATTCAATCAGAACATCAAAGTCAAGACATGAAGAAACGTCACGAAAGTTAGTCACTCATGAACCAGACAGTACATCGAGTGTCAGCATTGAAGTGGCGGAATTGATTCATAAGTCTCAGTGACTTTCAGAAGATTGTCAGAAGAATGGATGCTGCTCAGGGTTAGTATTAATTCTCTATTAATTAATTAAGTCATATAATTTTAATTATGAAAATAATTTATATCTGCAAAGATTAATTTATTTGATTAATTAAATTAATTGATTAATTAATTCTGAATTAATATTAAGGTTTTTCAGAATTTTAATTGGTTAAAATCTGTTTTAATTCTAAAAAGACAACTGATTGTACTAGTATGACAATCGGTATGACAATTGATAGTCATACCGAAAGTCATGCTAATTCAGTTGATTGTCTTGATAGAATTATTATTTAGATTAAAATCACTTATTAATTCAGTAAGACAATTTCATTTGAACTAATATGACAATCGGTATGACCATCAATAGTCATACCGAAAGTCTTGCTAGTTCATTTTAATTGTCTTGCTAGCTCTAAAAGATTGTCACACCGAAAGTCTTATTGGACAAAGGATTGTCATACCAGTTCATTGATCTCGGCTGTGTTGATTAAAAAGAAGCAGAAGCATCCAATTTACTTACTCTCATTGAAAAGCAATCAAACAGAAGCCAAGAACAAACAGAGAAAAAGCAGCCAAATATTTCATCTTATCTGCTAATTCAAGATCACAATTTCTAGCTTGTAAAGTTAAATCCAATCAACTAGAAATCACTCTCTTGTTCTTGTGTAACAATCTAGCGGATCAAAATCCCTAGAACTTAATCTCAAATCGCATTTAGCATTTGATCTTTTAATTACAAAAATAGAAAAAGTTCATGTCGAATTTATTCTAGATTTGTAATAATTGATTTGAGATTAATCCCTTATAACCGATACCGTAGTTGTAACACCTTTCAAGTTTAATAAAAGTTTTATTTAACTTAAATTTTGTTTCATAATTTTATTCCGCATTTTATTCGACTAAACGGTATTGTTTGCATTCAACCCCCCCTTCTACAAACAAATTGGGACCTAACAGTGTGGTATGCACCAAATTCAGCATCCTTTCTGCATTGTCATTGCCCTGTTCAGCTAGAAGTTGATAAGCTAGAACAGGGTGAGTAAATGCCTCAGCATCAAGGGAAGTGGAATCTATAACAGCTTTAGGATGCTGAGATAGTCCTTCCCTGTCTGCATCCTGGACATTCATTGACTCACTAGCAATGACATCCATCATTATTGCTCCAGTACCTGCATTTCTCTCATTTTCTCTCTTTTGTTGCATCAGGGCCCCACCCTCACACCCTCACCTTCACCTACTAAGGTGGGACTCCTCTCACTCTCTTTTGCCAATCCTGAAGAAATGGATTGCAGATGTTCACTCATTTCCTCTCTTTTTTCCTGGGAGCAACCCAGACTTTCACTCAAAACACTCTTCTCTCTCAATCCTAAGAGTGACTGTACGACCACTAAATCTTCTGCACTTGAAATAATTGAAGTTTGAAGCTGTGCAGAGATACTCGACGGATGAGTGATATCCATCAAGTGAGTGGTTTTGCTATCCGACGGATTACTGCTGTTAGGCTTATCCGTCGGGATACAATCACTACTCGACGGATGCGCAATATCCGTCGAGAGAGTAGAAATGAATGAGCTGGGAATAGAAACTATTGTTGACTCTGTGCTGATTGAAGATATTTTAGTCACAGATGACACAACAGGTCCTGAAAGAATTGGCAAGTGAGCCAACAAATCATCTAAAAGATGATGCTCACTTGCACTAGATTTTGGCTTCCCCAACAGAGTTAAAGAAGGGGAATTAGGAATTGATGTGTTTATCATATCCACATCCAGAGAATTTGTTGGTGAGTTTGGTGTTAGAGGTGCTTCTATAACTAGAGATTTTGGCTGTGACTCCACATTTATTGGAGCTACATCAAACTAAATTTGTGAAGGTGCAGTGAATGTGTCTTTAGCACCAGTTTGCACAGTGTGTGTACCCTGTGCATCCCCAAAGGTTTTTGATTTCTTCTTTCTGATATAAGTTTGGGGTGAGCTTGTGTCCCTAACCCTCTTGGCCTGTGCTCTTGGTTGAGAGCTTTGTTGAATAGCTACATCCTTTTGGGAGGATGCAGCTAGAAATGAGCTTTTGTCCTTTTTAAGCACTGCAGTTTGTTGGGAAACTGCAGTATGGCTAGGCTGGGATTCACTCAACTCTCCAACCTTATTCTTGGGGTTTCTTTTATGTTCACCCCTTCCCTCACCTAACTTACCCTCTTTCACACTCCCCTATTTGGCTTTAGTGGATTTTTCAACTGGCATCTTTTGGGAGATACCAGAGGGGGCTTTCTTTGATTTGGATTTTGAAATAATTGTTGGTTTGGCAGCTTTGGTAGGCAACTGTTTGGTCATTGACACAGTTGCCATAGCCACACTTGAACTCAAAGAAATTGTGGAGGTTGGAATAGTTGTAGGGATAGGTGAACTTACCTCACTTACCTGAGGTGCTTGCATTACAAAAAAATAGAACATTGGCACATCCTTGTGATGATTGGCCCTGTTCAAATCTGTAATGAGCCTTCTCTCTTGAACCCAACAAACTAGTTTCTTTTTAGGGTTCTCAAGCACAATCTCTTCACAGAGGTGGTTAGATAATAACATAAGAAATATAGTATAATACACATTCTTACCTCTTTTATTTAACTCTCCTAATTTAAAACCTAACTCAAACAAGACAAGGTCACTGAAATTGTAGAATTTATCTATAACTAGCATGTAGAGCATGTTAAGCATGGAAATATTCACTGAATCAAAATTACTGATCTTTTCTGAGAAAACCTTTATAACCACATCACACAAGAAACTCCACTCTTTCCTAAGACCCATTCTCCTAATATCACTCAGTTTAGAAGTAGGAAGTGCATAGTGCATGGAATTAAGCATATTGATTATATCAGTGTCAGTGTGTGGTGAAGTCACATTGTTATCAGGAATTTTGAAACATGCTTTTATCATATCATTATTAATACAAAATTCTTTACCTTTAATGGTTAGAGTGATGGTCTTATCTGTAAAGTTGTAGGTAGCAGTGGTCCACATCTCTTCAACAACTTCATAGAAGATTGTGGGTGATTCCAGCATGGCATAATTGAGCTTGCAACTCTTCACAAAGTCCATCATCTTGTGATAGTCTCCAGATTGCTGAATACCCTTGTTCACTAGTGCGGTGAAATTGTTCTTCTCATAAATGAACCCAGTTTGAGACATAATCTTTACAACAGGTACCATTGTTAGAGAATAAGAGCTTGAAGAGAAAGAGAGTAAATGCTTTGAGAGAGAATGAAATTAGAGCAGTTGAATTGAGATTGATAAAAGAAAAGCAATTGCAATGAAATAAGCTTTTATACTATCTCAAAAATAACTGATAAAAATAATAAAGTAAAATAAAGTAACCAATAGAGATTGCCTAAAATAGCCGTTTACAAATAAACTGTAAAAATTCCATCCATTATCCGTCGTGTTATGCTTACAAACTGTAAGTGTACTCGATGGATAATGTACAGGGAATTAACGGCTGAGATTAAGACAATTCGACGGATGAGGATAAACTGTTATCCGTCGAGACATAAAATATTCCAGAAATATAATTGATTATTGTTAGCAAATGATATATCGATGGATGATCAAACTCGATGGATAAAGATCATCCGTCGAGATGTAAATTTTGACTTAGCCAAAATTTCATCCAAGACTAAAAAAAAATCAATTAAGTTTCTGGCTGCATTTCAACATGCAAATTAACTCAGATAGATTTAAGAGTAATTAAGCATACCTAACTCACTTACCAACCTTGAAAATGTGGATTCATCCAGTGGCTTGGTAAAGATATCTGCAAGCTGCTTCTCACTTGGAACAAAATGTAGTTCCACAGTACCATTCATTACATGTTCCCTTATGAAATGGTACTTGATATCTATGTGATTTGTCCTTGAATGTTGTACTAGATTTTCAGTGATGGCAATTGCACTTGTGTTATCATAGAAAATAAGAATCCTTTCAACTTGCAAACCATAGTCTAGCAATTGATTTTTCATCCATAATATATGTGCACAGCAACTACCAGCAGCAATATATTCAGCTTCAGCTGTAGAAGTAGAAACTGAATTTTGCTTTTTACTGAACCAGGACACAAGCTTGTTTCCTAGAAATTGACAGGTTCCTGTTGTACTTTTTCTATCAATTCTACAACCTGCATAATCTGCATCTGAATAACCAGTTAGATCAAAACCAGAATCTCTAGGGTACCAAATGCCAAGATTTGGTGTTCCCTTGAGATATCTGGAAATTCTCTTAATAGCTATTAAGTGGGATTTTCTAGGATCAGCCTGAAATCTAGCACATAAACATGTAGCAAATATTATATCTGGCCTACTAGCTGTTAAGTATAGAAGTGAGCCAACCATGCCTCTATAACTTGAAATATCCACAGACTTTCCAGTAGTGTTTAATGTAAGCTTAGTTGCAGTGGCCATGAGAGTTTTTGCAGATGTGCAATCCATTAGATCAAACTTCTTTAAAAGATCAAAAATATATTTAGTTTGACTAATGAATATTCCATCACTAACTTGCTTAACTTGTAAGCCAAGAAAGTAAGTTAGTTCTCCTATCATACTCATTTCATACTTACTTTGCCTCAATTTGGCAAACTTTTTGCAAAGTTTCTCATTTGTAGAGCCAAAAATAATATCATCTACATAAATTTGAACAAGTATACTAGAGCCACTAACATTTCTGAAAAATAAAGTTTTATCTACAGTACCTCTTGTGAAGTGATTTTCCAAAAGGAACTTTGATGAAGTGTCATACCAGGCTCTAGGTGCTTGCTTCAGTCCATAAAGTGTTTTCAAAAGATAATAGACATGTTCTGGAAAATTTGGATCTCCAAAGCCAGGAGGTTGACTGACATAGACTTCTTCCTCCAAATCTTCATTCAGAAAGGCACTTTTGACATCCATCTGATAGACCTTGAAATTGGCATGGGCTGCATAGGCTAAGAAGATTCTGATGGCTTAAAGTCTTGCAACAGGAGCAAATGTTTCATCAAAATCTATTCCTTCTTGCTGACAATAGCCCTTAGCAACCAATTTAGCTTTGTTCCCGACTACTATGCCATTTCCATCCATCTTGTTTCTGAATACCCATTTGGTATCTATTGGATTCTTTCCTTTAGGCTTGGGCACCAGCTTCCATACATTATTCCTTTCAAATTGGTTTAACTCCTCCTGCACAGCTAAAATCCAATCAGGATCCAACAAAGCTTCTTCTACCTTCTTTGGTTCTTCCTTGGAAAGAAAGCTGCTGTATAGACATTCTTCCTGAGTTGCTCTTCTTGTTTGAACTCTAGAAGAAACATCACCAATGATAAGCTCAAAAGGGTGATCTTTTGTCCATTTCCTTTGTTGAGGTAGATTAACTCTAGATGAAGATGAAAGAGATATGTCATAAGTCCAATCATATATGAGGATTTAGGAATGACTTTTATGTAATATGTTTTGATTTTATTGATATTAATAAAAGACTTATTTTGTTTTTATTGCGGGCTCTATCTATTTTAAGTGTTTAAATAAGATATACCACAGTTTAGAGTAAAGCTTTTTATGGATTGTGATGAGATCATAATAATGAGACCTAAAAGATGATAACTCTAAACTTAAATAGTTCCTGGTCGTAGGATTACTAACTGGTAATTAATAATCCGCAAAGATCGGTACATAATATGCTTGCTTCATTATGAAGGATGTCTGTTCTCATAGACATTTGTGTGGTGACACTATAGCTAGTATGTAGGTGCTTATTATAGAATAAGTTCACTGAACATGACTCACACAACTGAACAACTGATAGAGTTCACTCACGTGTCAGCAGTTGTTCATATAGTGATAGTTGTACAAGTATCCTTAGACTTGAGGTCATCATAGTCATCTTGTGTACACTGAACTATGCTTTGGTTTAGTTCTTAGTCTCCAGGGACAATTATAAGGGCTCTACTGGGTATAGGAATTTGTACACGAAGATAGTGTATGATCAATAAAGGATCTACCCCTTCCAGTGAAGGAAGAGAATGTTCAATGCTGATCCACTTATGCTAGTTCAGGAATCTCTTTCCAGAGTGAATGAAATTAGAAAGGAGTTTCTAATTTACATTAAATAGAACTAAGCATAGTGAATGGGAAAACAAGTGATTAAATAAGATAGGCTTGACACAAGTTCTATGCCTTGTAATTAATCGTGACATTGCAGGGTAGAAAGAATTGATTGTACGGTAACTAATCACTGAATAGGTTCTTGGTATTCTAAGTAGTGAATTCGTATTATCCGAATAGTCGCGATATGCTGAGAAGTATCCCTCACGATGTAGAATAAATATGATTAATTAATTAATCATATTTAATGAATTAGAGAATTTATATAAATAATGATAAAATAGTTTTATTATTCTTTATTTCTACTACCGGCTTAATATTGAACCTACAGGGTCACACCATAAAAGAGAATGATTTAATGGTGGAGAAATTAATTAATAATGGCTTGTAATTATTTATTTATGAAATAAATAATTAATTAGAAGATTTAAAAATTAATTAAATGGGATTTAATTAATTATAAATTAATTAAGAAAAGTTCTTAATATTATTAATTAAGAATTTAATTTTGGAAATTAAATAAAGTGAGAGAATTATTTCTAAAGTGTTTAGAAAAAGAATTAATAATCAAAAGTTGTTTTAATTATTAATTAATAGGTTAATAAAAATAAAGGGTTAATAATAATAATATTTTATGGGTAAATTTTCAGCTGAAAATTTTGCCTATAAATATACAATTATAAACCCTTATTTTGCCTTAACCTAAAAATTTACAAAAACCCTAATTCTCTCCACCTCCTCCTCCATTATATCGATTTCTTGGTGGATACCGGTGGAGTACTTCACACTTGAGGATCAGCTGCTAGGGATCTACGCTCGTGGTTCTTGGATCGCTTTTAAAGGTTAGAAACGATCCCTCGATTTAATTTACGATCTGTATGCATATTATATAGATTTTATATCAATAAAAATGTTTTACCATGCTTCCGTGATAGATAAAATCCTACAGAAAAAACCTCATTGTTGTCTTGATGTGTGATTGAGTTTTGATTGTTAGAAACTCCCCCCTGAGTTTGTGGATCTTTGATTTGAGAAAGGGGAACTTTCTATAGGTGATCTATCTTGACTTCCTGCTCCTTTTGATAACCCGACGGATGGTGAATTTTGAGTACCGACGGATGAAGCTGGTTGTCTCCCGACGAATAACACAGATTGCCTTCTGACGGATGAAGCATTATGCAACTCGACATATGTTGAGTTTTGTGCTTCATTGGTAGTAGATTTATCTGCATTATCCTTAGACACTGTTTCTTGATCACTTTCATCATCACTGTCATCACTAACCATCTCCACATTGTCGAATTTGAGGCTCTCATTGTAATCTCCATCTTTCAGTCCTTCAATCTTTTTATCATCAAACATAACATATATATATTCCACAACAATGTTGGTTCTTAGATTGTAGACTCTATATGCTTTACCAACAGCATACCCAACAAAAATTCCTTCATCTGCTTTAGCATCAAACTTCCCATTTTGATCAGTTTAATTTCTCAGAATATAGCACTTGCAGCCAAAGACATGAAGAAAATTTAGAGTTGGCTTCTTGTTCTTGAACAATTGATAGGGAGTCATGCATCTAGCTTGATTAACCAAAGAAATATTCTGGGTGTAGCATGCAGTATTTACAGCTTCAGCCCATAAATATGTTGGCAGTTTAGATTCTTCAAGCATTGTCCTTGCAACTTCAATAAGTGATCTGTTCTTCCTTTCCACTACTCCATTCTGTTGTGGAGTCCTTGCTGCTGAAAACTCATGCAGAATCCCATTTTCCTCACAAAATGCTCTCATGACAAAATTGTTGAACTCAGTTCCATTGTCACTCCTGATTCTTCTAACCTTGAAATCAGGATGATTATTGACTTGCCTTATGTGATTGATGATGATTTCACTAGCCTCATCTTTAGACTTTGAGAAATATGTCCAAGAGAACTTTGAGAAATCATCTACAATTACTAGGCAAAATCTTTTCCTTGAGATAGACAGCACATTGACTGGTCCAAACAAATCCATGTGAAGCAGTTGCAAAGGCTCTTCAATTATTGAATCAAGTTCACACAGTCCATCCTTAGAAAACTCCACTAGAGGAATGCCTCTAACCAGTTCTTTCTTTACCAGCTCATTCACGGTCTTGAAGTTTAAATGGGATAGCTTCTTGTGTCATAGCCAACTTTCATCCTGACTTGCTTTACTGAGAAGACAAGTTACAGATTCTGCATTAGATGAGTTGAAATCAGCTAGGTACACATTTTCTTTTCTCACACCAGTGAGAACCACTTTGTTGCTTCTTTTATTAGTCATAACACAGGCTTCTGAATTGAAGGTTACTGAGTTGCCTTTATGACAAAGCTGGCTGATACTCAACAAGTTGTGTTTGAGACCATCCACTAAGGCAACCTCCTCAATGATGACATTGTCCTTTGAAATCAAGCCATATCCCACAGTATAACCCTTGCTGTAATCTCCAAAAGTAATACTTGGGCCAGCTCTCTCCTTAAACTCCGTGAGTAGGGTGAAATCACCAGTCATGTATCTTGAACAACCACTATCCAAGTACCAAAGATTCTTTATGTTTTCCTGCACACATCAAAATCAAATCAAGTTGATTTTGGTACCCAAGTTTCCTTGGGTCCTGCCTTGTTAGCTTTCTTTTTCTGTTTCTTAGGCTTTATCTCATTTGACTTAGGGATATCACATTCATCCTTGGTCATTTGAGTTTGGCCTTTGAAACCATTCATTACAACAGAATTATCATGCATATTATTATTAACAGGGAATGGCATGCTATTAGTAAACATGTTATTTTAGTATGGCATGCTAAATGGCATTTGTGGCATACTAAATGCAGCATAATAAGGATTAGGTGCAAATGGCATGTTAGCATACTGAGCATTCATATTCTGTGCAGACATATCATTCATAGGTATGGGAGGCATGGCATTCATGTTAGGAAATTATGGTGGCACAGACATGGAAGTAGGCATGGCAGATTTACAATTAACAGACAAATGATTTACACTACCACACTTGACACAGATTTTTTTAGGAGCATATTTATCAGGTGTGTAGTTATTATATTTGTTAATCCCTACTTTACCATTTCTATTGTTTTTTTTGTCTCTGTTTTTACCTCAATCTTTTCAAGTCTGTCACTTAACTGTTTTTCAGTCATTTGACCAACATTAGCCTTTTCCCTTTCTTAACTTGACTCGATTCTCCTGAAACAAAGTTCTTGGAAACAGTCCCATACTTCTCATTCAGCTTAACAAGTTTGGCTTTACTGATAGGCTTGCTCACAGCCGACGGATGAGGATTTTCATCATTCGACGAATAACCCTTTTTGTTATCCGACGGATGATCCTCATCATCCATCGAGTCTACATCTGTAAGCACTCCATCTACCAAATTTGGTTCTAGTTTCTCTTTGTTCTTTTTCCAGGATGCATCACAGAAAGACTCAATTCCTTGAACTTTGGTGATTTGAGCATGGACATCTCTGGATGTTTTCCATGCTTTAATCACCTCTTGTTCACGCTCGAGTTGCTTCTTTAAAATTTCCTCTTTCTTCAAGGACTCAGTTAATTTCTCCTTGGCAATTTTACACTCAATTCTTAATTTTTCAAAATCAATAAACTGAGACTCAAGCACATTATTTCTCTCACTCAAATACAAATTGTTTTCTTTGATTTTAGCATTTTCTTTAGTAAGAGACTTAAGTGTAACACGCAAATGATATAGCTCTGTAGACATGTCATTTATGGCATCATTACACTCATCTTTAGATAAATGTGCAAGGTTTGTAGTAATTACTTGATTACTTGAAGAACTTGTTTCTGTCTCATCAGACTTGGCCATTAGGGCTAGATTGACATAGCTGACATCTTCATCTTCATCCAGGCCATCTGCTGCCTAGTCATTTTCTTGTGTTATGAAAGCCCTTTCCTTTTGTTTGAGCAGCTCAAAGTATTTTTGCTTATAATCCACTGGATCAAACTTTTTCTTACTGGAATCTGACTTCCTACACTCACTGGTAAAATGCCCTGCCAAGCCATATTTGAAACATTTGAATTTTGATTTATCCGCCATGTTTCTATTTGGCTTGGCTGCTTCAAAGTTCTTCTTGAACTTGAGCTTGGCAAATCTCCTGGAAAGAAATACTAGGTGTTCATCAATGTCTTCCATATCATCTTGGCTCAAAGAATCTTCATTTTCTACTGCAAGCCCCTTTCCCTTGTTTTCACAGACCCTTGAAGTTGATTCAGTAGCTTCCATCTTCACTTCCTTCTCCTTTTCCAACTCAGCAACTAGTGTAATGGATCCTCCTTTCTTATTTCCTCTCTCCATCCTTTCATCCTGCTCTATTTCAAGCTCATAGGTTTTCAGGATGCCATACAGTCTCTCCAAAGTAAACTCCTTATAATCTTGTTAGTTTCTTAATGAGACTGTCATTGGTTTCCATTCCTTTGGAAGGGATCTAAGGAATTTCAAACTAGAGTCTTTTGTCTGATAGACCCTTCCATGCAACTTTAGAGCATTTAGTAGTTTTTAAAACCTACTAAAAATGTCAGTGAGAGACTCACTTTCTTCATTGTGAAAATGCTCATATTGCTGAATCAAGAGCTGCATCTTGTTTTCTCTAACTTGCTCAGTGCCATCACAGATTATCTATATTGTATCCCAAACATCCTTGGCAGTTTTGCAGTTGATAATGTTGTCAAACATTTCTCCATCAACTCCATTAAACAGGATGTTCATGGCCTTTTTATCCTTCCTGACTTGTTCAATGTCAGGATCAGACCATTCATGCCTTGGCTTGGGGACTGATGGCTCGTTTCCTGTTGCTTCTCTCATTGGAACATGAGGGCCTCTTTCTATGCAGTCAACATAGGCCTCATCTTGAGAAAGCAAATGAAGATGCATCTTATCCTTCCAATGATGGTAATTATCTTTATCCAGAAAAAGGATCTTGACTCCAACATCCTTCTTGTTCATCTTACTGTATTGTTTTGATCTTTAAACTCTTTGTAAGTTAAGAGCTTGCTCTGATACAAATTGTTAGTCCCTTAACAATATGACAAGAATTACAGAAGGGGGGTTGAATGGAATTCTTGAAACTTTTTCTTGAAATAAAATGTTCTAACTCAAATATAAATATAAGTGTATTGATTAGCACAATGCGGAATAAAAACTTAAGTGAATCAAAACACAAGTAATTAAAAACAAGAGTCTTTAAAAACTTTCTGGTGGATTTGAATGATTCCACCAGAGATATATATTATATATCGAGAGAACCCTATGTGCGAAAATGCTCACAGCTTCTTACAACAATTGAACTTCTAAGACTGCAGAGAAATGCTGAGAATCCTGCTTACAAATGTTTCTCTGCTTTCTTGCTTAGATCGATAGTGTCTTATTTGTTGTTACTTGGTTTATATATCACCAAGATTACAAAGTAATAAGACAAGATAATAAAACAAAAACTATCTAGTCTATTATAATGCTACTTCATTACTCTATTCCAGCATCTTTGAATATCTTCATAATAGCATGGAAATGGCAATGCTTCTTTATTCTCGAAAACCCAGTTGAATAGGCTACCATATTCCATTTGCATCCACTCGACGCATGTGACTGTGTTGTCACTGTCAATAGATATTTGAATTCTTTATCCGTCGGGTTCATGATCATCCGTCGAGTTATTGATCATCCGTCGGGTTGTCTATTTGATCATCCGTCGACTTTATTGTAAGTTATCCGTCGGGTAGCAAACTGGCACTTGACTTCATTTTATTTATACAGAATTACAAGACATCATCTATGTACAATTAATCAACCTATTCTGTATATCTAGTTAAAGTCAACATGACTTGAATACTGCTTACAGAATCTATACAATGGTGAATGCAGAAATGTGCTACAGACTTATTGTTACATAAGCTACTCACTCGATGGATAATAAGTCATCATTTGTTGGGACTATAATGAGTCACCCGGCGGGACTATAAATCTTATCCGTCGAGTGCTACATTATTTCACTAAGTAAAATCTACTAAGGTATTTTGTTCATGAAATCATCAAGTACACAACATATACACAACATATAATTATCACCACTGGAAGGTGAAGATGCACCTACATCTTCTTTCCCGAGATGAGGCCTATGTGGATTGCATAGAGAGAGGTCCCCATGTACCAATGAGAGCTGCAACTGGCAATGAGTCATCTGTTCCAAAACCAAGGCATGAATGGTCAAACCCTGATATTGAGACAAGTCAGGAAAGACAAGAAGGCCATGAATATATTGTTCAATGGAGTTGATGGTGATATGTTTGATAACATCATTAACTGCAAAACAGCCAAGGAGGTTTGGGACACTATCCAGATTACTTGTGAAGGTACTGAGCAAGTAAGGGAGAATTAGATGCAGCTGCTAATTCAGCATTATGAGCACTTCCATTGTGAAGATAGTGAGTCTCTCACAGATATTTTTAGTAGATTTCAAAAACTACTAAATGCTCTGAAGTTGCATGGAAGAGTCTATCACACAAAAGACTCTAACCTCAAGTTCCTTAGATCTCCTCCAAAGGAGTGGAAACCAATGACAGTCTCATTGAGAAATTCTCAGGATTACAAGGAGTTCACCTTGGAGAGACTGTATGGCATCCTGAAAACTTATGAGCTTGAAATAGAGTAAGATGAGAGGATGGAGAAAGGAAGGAAGAAAGGAGGGTAGTTCTTGAGCGACCCGGGTTCGTTCTTGAGCGACCCGTTTTACTTAATTGTAACCCGGGTTCAATCCGTTTTCCCCTATTACAAAATGCAGAAATCTGTTTGTGCAGATTTTCTTTTAAAATTAAATCAAAATTCGAATTTTTATTCCAAAAATGTATTTTAAATTCAAAAATGATTTAGTTAATTATTTAAAAATAATTAACTGAATTAATTTAATTCTAGAAAATTATTTTCTTTTATTATTTTCAAAAATCCAAATTTGATTTGATTTTTTATAATTTATTTTAGTTAATTATTTATGGATTTAATTGATTGATTAATTCATTTAATCAATTAATTTTATTTATAAATACTTAAATAAAGTATAATTATTTATAATAAAACCAAATAATTCCTAAAAATTATTTTGAGCTTTTAAGATTATATTTTGGTATTTAAAAAAAATCAATTATTATTATTAATTGATTTATTCCTAATTATTCGCATTTTATTCGTAAAAAATAGACCGTTCGTCCGTTTAATACGAAACGAACGCCTCTAGACTCAGAAAAATATTCTGCTTTCATTAAAAATACTTTCGAGACCCAAATTCTTTTGTTTCGAAAGGTCTCTTATTTTACGAGTCATTATGAGTCGATTATTGATCAATAAATCATATTTTTGACCCGATTTCAGTCTAATCGTACTGAGTCGAATGTGTTGACGAACCGAGTCGTATGTGATATGAATTATGTGATACGTGAGTTATATGTTTACGTGCTACGTGAATTATGTAAATATGTGGGTCAATGGTCTTGTGTTTGACTGTTATAATTATATGCGGGCTATCGTATGGGTAAATGATAGGATTTTGACGCGCAGCTCGTCGAGTAATTATCGTTTAGACGATTAAAGTTGTATCTTTTAATTATAAATGCGAGTCTTTCAAGACGATCAGAACCAGATGGAAGGGATGAAGACTAGAGTTGAATAGTATGGAATATTGGGTTGCAGCACTGCATGAGCAACATGCCAAAGGATTAGAAGAATAAAGACAGTGATGTTTTGAGACAGAGTGTCAGAATAGATGCGTCTTTACGAGTGTGACTAACTGCTAAAAACTCAAAAACAAGTATCCCTATCATCACTTATTGTTCAAGTGATATTTATTTTGAATCTTATTATGCAAGTATTGCTTTCCCTATTCTCAGTTCAGAATTGATAAATTTTTTACATATTGCTGAGTTAAATGCTTATTATGCAAATACTCTTCTGCTATTCTATGTTCAGAATAGCTAAGTGATTTTACTTATCAAATGAATGGATTTATAAATGTTTTTGGTTTTGAGAAAAATGAGTTGGTTTTGCGAGAATTCCTGCCCAAGTAAATGTGGGAATAAAAGTTTATAAGAGTGTCGAGTATTATGACCCCTTTCAATAAAATGTTTTTAAGATTGGATGGTTGCGTAAGAGGCCGTGGCGGCGGTCCATTGTGAGCTATGTGATATACAGGATATAACACCTTGCTAGGCGGATATGTGCCTTGGGTACCCCTTTGTTTAGTTGGATATGCTTCGGCATACCGGTGTTGCTCCGCGGCTGATCACCTGCGGCAACACACCGTCGTTTGAGGATTCCAGTCTAAGTTATTAAATTATTTTACTAATCATAGAAAAATGATTTATCAACTGTTTTGGTTTTGAATAAAGGTGGAATACAGTTTTAATTCGGTTGCTGATTGATGTTGATATTTAAGTTGTTGTTAAATATCAAAGGTGGTATTAATGCAGATGGTTGATGTTGACTTCCCTATTTTAGCGTGGGTAGGTTGTGAGCATCAAAGTTCGTATTGATATCTAATTTGATATGACATCAAAATGAATATTAATATCAAGAGTTGAGTTTTGAATGAATTTATGATCCAGTCCATTATCATTGTTTCATATTATTGTTGTTTACGATATTTCCGTAGACACTGTTTTACGAGTTTTATTCTTGTCAAGATTCAAAGTATTGTGGAAGCAGTTCGCTCGAAAATATCAAAAAGAATTTTGAATACAGTGAGAAATAATTATCTGATTCTTTAATAAATTTTCTGTTTAAGCAATTATGATTTTAAAATGTTCTGCGCTATTGCAGATGTCGGTTTTATATCAAAATGGCCATATATATATATATTATAATGATCTTGCTGAGCATTTCTTTCACTCATACTTGCCTGTTTTCAAATTGGATTAGCTTGCGATATTTAGCTGCGTAATTCGAGAAAGTAAAGGAAGAAGCTTTTGGAAGGTGGTTGGTCTAGGGTTTGCGGACTAGTGTAAGTTCTATTGTGTAAAGTTATTTATATTATATTATATTATAGTTGTGTTATTTTATAGTTGGGCATAGTATACTTCTTTTCGAAGTTATACTAGCGGGTTAGTATTGAATTGGAATTTGTTGAAAATTATTTATGGAATTTAGAATTCTTGTTTCTAGAACTGTAACCTTAAAAGATCTTGGATTAGTTTGGGGTCATAGATGCTAAATATTTTCCACTGGCATTTATAATTTTTGATTAAACAGGTTAATTTGGATTGAGGTTTCATAGTGACGACCAAATCCTCTGACCCCGGATTTAGGGGTGTTACAGGTTGGTATCAGAGCTGAGGTTATAGTAAACTATAAACAAGAGTGTGTAGGGGTGTGTATAGCTATGTCAGGACTCTTGAGCTCATATCGAGTTCCTGTTGGACTATTGGATATAGTACCAACGAGTAAGTTAAGATAGGCGCATTCGTTTGAGATGGTGGTGTTGATCTGGATAGAACTCTGGGAAACTGTAAACTTCCATTGTGGAATCTTCTGAGGCTACTATGATTCGACGATGATGGAGATTATCTATATCCTTGGAACGTGAAGAAGTGTCTAGAAGTGGGTGACGATTCAACATAAGAGTTCAAATAGAAGACAAATATTAAGACCTTGGCAATATATTCTCTTTCGATAACTTCTTTTGACTTCTCTCAAAAAGAAATATCATTTAGAGGATATATTCCCTAACACCCGTTTATTCATTTTGTGCCAGAATTTTGTTCTCTAGATTTCATTTCCTTCAGAAATATCAGCTTTGAAATCTTTTCAATTTTATTTATTTGATTTTGAATTTCTTTCATATTCTTTTATTCTGACTGAGATGAACAACCCTAACTATAGGGGACACAAGGTATACCTGTCTGTGTGATAGGAGTTGGATGGGACGCCATCACTTGTGTGTGTTTTGAATACATAAAGGTTAACAACCTTTAGTAGTGTCTTGATTTTGGCATGCAACACCAAGTTCGTTTGATTATACTGATCTCTCAGTTATTCTTTCATTTCCACAACATTTTTTTTCACAAATTCAGAGTTTGGTCCTGTTATGATGTGGGATTCATTTCTTTTTGGAATTCCATGATTTTATCATCTCAAATATTCGAAGGTATGCCAATCAAGTTAAGCTGAGTTATCCTGGTCAAGTCAAAGCAGGCTTATGTGATGGGATTGCCAATAGCGGCAGTGGATTGTAATGCGATTAAAATATCAGTGGCATATACCGAAGTCAACCTGTTTCTTTACTTCTCTCTCTATCTATCTCTCTCTCTTTCTTTTCTTTTTCTCTATCTTTCTCTCTATTCTTCTTTCTCGCAATCAGTAAAAGTAATTCTATTGAGGAATAGGTCAAAGGATGTGGATGGAACAATAGTGCAAAGTGAATTTTCTGTAATCAATATGTGATATAAGGAATCCAAGTTATCAATATTTGAGAAAAAGTGTATATGCAAAATTGGGAAGTTGGTTAGAGGATCCTTATTGCTTTCTTCTGCTGATTCCGAGGACGGAATCCTTATAAGAGGGGTATATTGTAATGTCCCATATTTTCAGATATTATTATTATTATTATTTGAAGTTCTTTATGTGATTTTTATGTAAATTTTAGTGAATTATCTGGTAAGTTGAGATGATGTTTTGAATGTTTATACATGATATTCTTTGAGTATTTTAATTTTTTTATGTCCAGAATAATGTATAAATAATTATAGTATTTTTTTGGTAATTTTTGGATTGTTATATGATTTTATAAGGATTTATAGATTTAATTATTATTTTCTGAGTAATTATAAAACTATTTATAAAGCTGGGAATCGTCCAACTTTAACCGTTTTTACATTTTTACAACCCGAAACTCTTCCGAAAACTCATTCCTAACCTAATTTGATAATTCCGGACATTTTCCGTGTTTTAACTTTTTTAATCCGGATTACGGTTTGACCTGTACGCATCCTGACGTACAATTTTCGATACGATAAACGTTTTGATAAATCAACAAAACCTGTATTATCGAAAAATAGGATATTATTACATTATTTTCGTATAAAGTATTTTAAAAGAAGCCCAATTTTGATAATTATCCGAATCTGATACTAAATTGTATCATTTTTATAGTTACTCAGCGGCTAAGTAATCTATTTTCGGATCCGATATGATCCAATGGGATACTGATTATGTGTTTTCGGGGTATTTTGTTAATTTAGGAATCGTTTATGTTTTTCAAAAATTAATGGACTGGGACCCCACCGGGACTTCAAAGCCCACAAAATTCGTGTTTTTATTTTTATTAAATCATTCGTGTTTCAAATACCCAGTATTTTTCTATTTTTGAATTATTTGCAATTTTAGGAAATTTTTATATAAAGTTTGTAATTATGTGTAAATTATGTTCTTAAAACCTTTTCCCGTAAACTATTTTCAGGGCGTGTGATTTTAAATATACGGAAAAAAATATCGATTTGTGAATTATCGGGAGAGTTTTACTAAGTATAAATACCCTCCATGTTTATCAGTTCATTTGATAAAAAAACAAAAAAAAATAATACAGATAATTACTGTCTTTTCTTCTTATCTGATAAACACTTCAAGAACTGAATTCAAAGATTCAATCCTATCAGACAAACCAGTTATCCGTTTTCACTAATTTTGATCTTAAAATTTAGCTTGCAATCTCCCAATCATTTTGACATCAGAATCGTGTTCTAAGGTGTTGTATTCTGTTTATTCCGTGTTCGTCGGAATCGACGAAAATTGGGACTTTTAATTTTATGATTGTTTGAATGTTTTGATGATTCTCTGAGCTTCCTTGTTAAATTTAGAGTAGTTTTGTATATTTAGTTGTACAAATTGATTACCTGGGTTGTTAATTCGAAAATTTTATAGTTTCTATTTTAAAAGTTTGAATTTTTGGATTGTTTGTTGTTGGGTTGCTGATTTGAAGACCATGAATAAGTTGCCTTGATTCTGAGCTTGATTTTGATAGTTTAATCGTTAATTTTGGTGCAAAAACGAGTAAGAATCAGTGTTGGTCGGATAAGTATTGAGCTCGCCGGAAAGAGGGTCATTTTGGCCAGAAATTGATGTTTAGTGGGTTATAGTTCGATGATAATTGCGTTTCTGGGTTCCTTGAATAATTTAATACATGTTAGGAGTGAAAACCAACTCGTTTGGTTCATGTTTGGCTGAGATCGGAGCTGGCCGGATTTTCCCGCGGCGGCCGGTTTCTGGGACTACATGAACGCCGACGGGTCGTTCTTGAGCGACCCGGGTTCGTTCTTGAGCGACCCGGGTTCGTTCTTGAGCGACCCATTTTACTTAATTGTAACCCGGGTTCAATCCGTTTTCCCATATTACAAAATCCAGAAATCTGTTTGTGCATATTTTCTTTTAAAAATAAATCAAAATTTGAATTTTTATTCCAAAAATGTATTTTAAATTCAAAAATGATTTAGTTAATTATTTTTAAATAATTAACTGAATTAATTTAATTCTAGAAAATTATTTTCTTTTATTATTTTCAAAAATCCAAATTTGATTTGATGATTTATAATTTATTTTAGTTAATTATTTATGGATTTAATTGATTGATTAATTCATTTAATCAATTAATTTTATTTATAAATAGTTAAATAAAGTATAATTATTTATAATAAAGCCAAATAATTCCTAAAAATTATTTTGAGCTTTTAAAATTATATTTCGGTATTTAAAAAAAAATCAATTATTATTATTAATTGATTTATTCCTAATTATTCGTATTTTATTCGTAGAAAATAGACCGTTCGTCCGTTTAATACGAAACGAACGCCTCTAGACTCATTAAATATTCTGCTTTCATTAAAAATACTTTCAAGACCCAAATTCTTTTGTTTCGAAAGGTTGCTTGTTTTACGAGTCATTCTGAGTTAATTATTGATCGATAAATTGTATTTTTGACCCGATTTCAATCTAATCGTACTGAGTCGAATGTGTTGACGAACCGAGTCATATGTGATATGAATTATGTGATACGTGAGTTATATGTTTACGTGCTACATGAATTATGTTCATATGTGGGTCAATGGTCTTGTGTTTGACTGTTATAATTATGTGCGGGCTATCGTATGGGTAAATGATAGGATTTTGACGCGCAGCTCGTCGAGTAATTATCGTTTAGATGATTAAAGTTGTATCTTTTAATTATAGATGCGAGTCTTTCAAGACGATCAGGACCAGATGGAAGGGATAATGACTAGAGTTGATTAGTATGGAATATTGGGTTGCAGCACTGCATGAGCAACAGGCCAAAGGATTAAAAGAATAAAGACGGTGATGTTTTGAGACAAAGTGTCAAAATAGATGCGTCTTTGCGAGTGTGACTAACTGCTAAAAACTCAAAGGCGAGTATCCCTATCATCACTTATGGTTCAAGTGATATTTATTTTGAATCTTATTATGCAAGTATTTCTTTCTCTATTCTCAGTTCAGAATTGATAAATGTTTTACATATTGCTGAGTTAAATGCTTATTATGCAAATACTCTTCTGCTATTCTATGTTCAGAATAGCTAAGTGATTTTACGTATCAAATGAATGGATTTATAAATGTTTTGGATTTGAGAAAAATGAGTTGGTTTTGTGAGTATTCCTGCCCAAGTAAATGGGGGAATAAAAGTTTATAAGGGTGTCGAATATTATGACCCCTTTCAATAAACTGTTTTTAAGATTGGATGGTTGCGTAAGAGGCCGTGGCGGCGGTCCATTGTGAGCTATGTGTTATACAGGATATAACACCTTGCTAGGCCGATATGTGCCTTGGGTACCCTTTTGTTTAGTTGGATATGCTTCGGCATACCGGTGTTCCTCCGCGGCTGATCACCGGCGGCAACAGACCGTCGTTCGAGGATTCCAATCTAAGTTATTAAATTATTTTGATAATCATAGAAAAATGATTTATCAACTATTTTGGTTTTGAATAAAGGTGGAATACAGTTTGAATTCAGTTGCTGATTGATGTTGATATTTAAGTAGTTGTTAAATATCAAAGGTGGTATTAATGCAGATGGTTGATGTGGACTTCCCTATTTTAGCGTGGGTAGGTTGTGAGCATCAAAGTTCGTATTGATATCTAATTTTATATGACATCAAAATGAATATTAATATCAAGAGTTGAGTTTTGAATGAGTTTATGATCCAGTCCATAATCATTATTTCATATTATTGTTGTTTACAATATTTTCGTAGACAGTGTTTTACGAGTTTTATTCTCGTCAAGATTCAAAGTATTGCGGAAGCAGTTCGCTCGAAAATATCAAAAAGAGTTTTGAATACAGTGAGAAATAATTATCCGATTCTTTAATAAATTTTCTGTTTCAGCAATTATGATTTTAAAATGTTCTACGCTATTGCAGATGTCGGTTTTATATCAAAACGACCTTATATACATTATAATGATCTTGCTGAGCATTTCTTTTGCTCATACTTGCCTGTTTTCAAATTGGATTAGCTTGCGATATTTAGCTGTGTAATTCGAGAAAGTAAAGGAAGAAGCTTTTGGAAGGTGGTTGGTCCAGGGTTTGCGGACTAGTGTAAGTTCTATTGTGTAAAGTTGTTTATATTAGATTATATTATAGTTGTGTTATTTTATAGTTGGCCTAGTATACTTCTTTTCGAAGTTATACTAGCGGGTTAGTATTGAATTGGAATTTATTGAAAAGAGTCTTAAAAGGAAGTGAAAATTATTTATGGAATTTGGAATTCTTGTTTAAAGAACTGTAACCTTAAAAGATCTTAGATTAGTTTGGGATCATAAATGCTAAATATTTTCCGATGGCATTTGCATTTTGATTAAAAAGGTTAATTTGGATTGAGGTTTCATAGTGATGACTGATAAGTGGATTTTATATCCACTTGGAATCCTTTATTACAAGTTTAAATTGGTGTTTTGGACTCGAGTTGTTGGTATTTTGATGTGTTTTTGCGTTATTGCATTTAAGGTATCAGTTATATGAAGAAAAGAGCTTTTAAAGGAAATATGATAAAATGTGATCAGAATTGGAAGCCAAGGCCATTGTCAAGTTGTATAGAATCTCAATAGCTTCGCGTGGGCAGTTGAATCGCCTAATTCTGAGGAGTAGAACTCAAGTTATGGCCAAATATAAGATTCATTAGAAAGTTTTCCAGACAGGAGCTGAGCGCCCGGCCAAGAGAGCTGAGCGGCCGCCCAGAGAGCTGAGCGCCTGCCTTAAGAGCTGAGCGGCCGCCCAAGGCGCAGCTGGTCGCTGATTTCGCTGAAAAAGCCTTTTTTGAGTGGAATTTGACGATTTTAAGGGTCCAGGTCCACTAGGGGCGTATATATACTTAAAAAAAAGGGTTTTCATCATCCGGGAAGATTGGGATACCAAGGAGAAGACCTAGAAGCACAGAACAACTCCGAAAAAGAAGATCTTATTTTCTAACTTGTGATTTTTTGAATTAGTTGTAATGTTGGATGCTCATTTTCGTTCTTGTTGAACCTAGATCTCGTTTATTCGTACTTTAATTATTATTCAGTTTATTAAGACCTTGTTTTATACCATACTTTCATATGAACCCATGGTGACGATGAGTTCTATTATGGGCTAATCGTTATCGTGGGATTCTAGCGGATTTACTTATGGATTTCAATAGTTAATTATTTTGATATCTTGGTGTGTGGTGATTGTATGATATCCTAGTATTGGTTGTGCTTATTCATCTTATGGGCGTAGCTAACATATAAGATAGCGTGTTAATCTCTATTGAAGTGATAGTGAATATAGAGGTTTAGAACTTGCCATGCTAGCATAGGTTCATGTATTTGTTATGCATGATTCGTAGGTAACTCTAACCGTTTTACTTGCCTTATGTAATCAAGATAGATAACGTATGCTTAAACCGTTATGTTGTCAAATTCTATAGACATATAGGGTCTCAATATAATTGTTGCCTATTCAGCTTCTATCTCTTTTGTGGATGTCTGGTAGAATGGTACTCGTGCAACGAAAGTTAGCGTTTATCAGTTTCGTGTTATCTGATTAGTGTCATCGCCATCACATGCTAAGGTTAAGAATGAAAAGGCTATTGAATGAAGTATTTAATAAAGTTAGAATCCCATGTTTGTCATATATAGTAATTCAACCTCAATTCTCTTAGTTAATGTTATTTAGTATAATCTCTTCGTTTAATAAAAACCCAATTTGTTATTTATCTTAACATTGAGCGATAACCATACATTGTTGCTTATGTGCATAAATTGAACTTAACCTAAACCAGTCTCTGTGGGAACGAATCTGATTTATATCTTATAATACTTGTGAACGTGTATACTTGCGTGAATATTAGCGCGTGTTTTTCGCCCTAACAAGTTTTTGGCGCCGCTGCCGGGGACTTGGTGTTAATTTTTAGTTTATGTGCTTGTCATCTGTGATCGTTAAAGTTCACTGACTCGGATTCTTGTACTTTCACGGTTTATTTATTTGTGTTTCAGGTACTCATTACAATGGGAGATCCAGCAGCACGAACGAGAGCCTTGATGGATTTTTCTCAACCCAATATCAATGACATTCAAACTAGCATTGTCCGGCCAGCTATCACAGCTAATACCTTTGAGATCAAGCCTGTCATAATTCAAGTGTTTATGTGATTTAGGAGCTAGCATGAATCTGATGCCCTTATCTATCTTCAAGAAGCTTAGTTTGCCTGATACGAAACTAACATACATGTCATTGCAACTAGCTGACCGTTCCATTGCTTATCAACGGGGTATAGTGGAGGATGTCTTGGTCAAGGTGGATAAACTCATCTTTCCTGTTGACTTTGTAATTCTTGATTTTGAGGAAGATAAGAAGATTCCCATTATCTTGGGAAGACCATTCTTGGCTACAGGCCAAACTATGATCGATATGCAAAAAGGAGAGCTTTCGATGAAGGTTTATGATCAAAAGGTCACTTTTAATATGTTCAAGGAAATAAAGTTACCCACAGCTAAAGAGGAGTGCTTTAAAGTAGAGCAACTGCAGGTTTTGAAAGCACCTCCGTGGAAGAGGAAGTTGGATTTGCCATTCGATTCTCTTGGGTTAGCAGAGCTGAAAATTTCCCAGGAGCGTTTTGAACCATTAATTCAAGAAGCTCCCACACTTGAGCTCAACCGAAAGCCAAATCACTTGAGTTATTCATTCTTAGGTGCACCCCATGATAAGGGATTGGGATATATTTTTGATGATGTAGAGAGTGGCTAGACGGATCTTCTAGTGCCTACAGAGGGTTCTTCTCATGCGCCACAATTAGTTGATAGGACTGGTGTTGGTGATGAGCAGTACAGGCGAGTGACTAGGCGTATGGAGGCCATGCACGATATTCACCGTCATTTTGCTGCAGATTTGACACACGCTTTCGGTACTGTTGTTCAAAATACTGGTGGCGAGGTTGATTGGCTACCTGATCCTCCACCCGACGAGGGTGACTCTCCCGCTAATTAGGTATGCCTGAAATCCTTATTATTACCTTCAATGAGGATATTGAAAATTTTAATTTTGGGGGTGATACTGTAAGGATTAGTAGTGTGTGTGTCCATATAGATTCATATAGATTTATATTGCATGTTTAGTTGCAGTTCATTCATATTTTTGCATGATTGTTCATTTAGGACATATTTGTTTGTTTTTATGTGATTTCATATAGTTGCATTTGCATGCATATTTAGCATGATCCCTTAAGATGAACTATGATATTTGATAAGTTGATGTTGATTTCAGTGTGGTGATGACGAATAGAGGGATGTTTAAGTCTTAATGAATTGATTTACATGTCAGAAACAAATATTTTCATAAAGTCTTATAGGGTTGCTTTTGATCTAGATAATGATCATACTTGTTTGTTGTTGAGATTTAATCACTTGGTTATATTTAGAATTTGTGATATTCTTGTAATGACGTAAAAACACTGATTTTTTATCTGGAGAAAAACTTGGATTTCATTGATAGTTGTTGTAAGGCTAGGTGTCAAATGGCTAGTAGCCGGCTCATATTTTTATGAGTAGTCTAGGGTTGAATGAGATGGAGCGAAACGCACTCATTCAGAAATTGTTGAAAAAAAGAAAAAAAAGAAAAAAAAAGCGAAAAAAAGAAAGAAAAAAAAGTATGTGTTGATGCATAATTGATCAAGAGTGAGCTCTTTAATACTCGAGTTATTAAGTTCTAGGGGACTTTTTGCCTAGTGACCTAAGGCTTTTATAGTCTGGGATCCGCTAACCTAACGCTCGCTACATGGGTATTATTGCATAAGTCTTTTGGGACCTCATTCATTGCATGGTCAAATAAGCATCTTTTCTATGTGTTCAATAATAGTGTGAATCCTTGTATAACTCTAGTAGAAAGGAGGTGTTGTGAGTCATAATTCGTTTATTGTCTATTCTGTTTATAAACTTTTGATTGTTTCGATGATAGATAAGTTATGGTTTTTGATCTAGTATCGAGAGATATCTGTTAAGCATTCCAAACTCGCACGTTTCTGGTTTGTGAGTTGGTTTATGGGATTTATTCGAACTCTGTTTTAAGTCATTGCATTCTTAGAGGCATTGTCTTATTCATTTAGTTATGGTTATTCTGAGGGGATCGATTGCATTATCATTTAGTTGCATTCACGTAGTTGTATTCAAGCCTTAGGTTTGTTTTGTAGTTTTGAGTCTGTTTATGCTTGAGGACAATCATCGATTCAAGTTTGGGGGTGTGATAAGTGGATTTTATATCCACTTGGAATGCTTTATTACAAGCTTAAATTGGTGTTTTGGACTCAAGTTGTTGGTATTTTGATGTGTTTTTGTGTTATTGCATTTCAGGTATATGTTATATGAAGAAAAGAGCTTTTAAAGGAAATATGATAAAAAGTGATCAGAATTGGAAGCCAAATCCATTGTCAAGTTGTAGAGAATCTCAATAGCTTCGCGTGGGCAGTTGAATCGCCTAATTTTGACGAGTAGAACTCAAGTTATGGCCAAAACAAGATTCATCAGAAATTTTTCCAAATAGGAGCTGAGCGCCCGCCCAAGAGAGCTGAGCAGCCGCCCAGAGAGCTGAACCCCCGCCCTGAGAGCTGAGCGGCCGCCCAAAGCGCGGCTGGTCGCTTATTTTGCTGAAAAAGACGTTTTTGAGTGGAATTTGATGATTTTAAGGGTCTAGGTCCACTAGGGGCGTATATATACTTAAAAAAAGGGTTTTCATCATCCGGGAAGATTGGGATACCAAGGAGAAGACCTAGAAGCACAAAACAACTCCGAAAAAGAAGATCTTGTTTTCTAACTTGTGATTTTTTGAATTAGTTGTAACGTTGGATGCTCGTTTTCGTTCTTGTTGAACCTAGATCTCGTTTATTCGTACTTTAATTATTATTCAGTTTATTAAGACCTTGTTTTATACCATGCTTTGTTATGAACCAATGATGACGATGAGTTCCATTATGGGCTAATCGTTATCGTGGGATTCTAGCGGATTTTCTTATGGATTTCAATAGTTAATTATTTTGATATCTTGGTGTGTAGTGATTGTATGATATCCTAGTATTGGTTGTGCTTATTCATCTTATGTGCGTAGTTAACATATAAGATAGCGTGTTAATCTCTATTGAAAAGATAGTAAATATAGAGGTTTAGAACTTGTCATGCTAGCATAGGTTCAAATTTTTGTTATACACGATTCGTAGGTAACTCTAACCGTTTTACTTGCCTTATGTAATCAAGATAGATAACTTATGCTTAAATCATTATGTTGTCAAATTCTATAGACATATAGGGTCTCAATATAATTGGTGCCTATTCAGCTTCTATCTCTTTTGTGGATGTCTGGTAGAATGGTACTCATGCAAGGAAAGTTGGCGTTTATCAGTTTCGTGTTATCTGATTAGTGTCATCACCATCACATGCTAAGGTTAAGAATGAAAAGTCGATTGAATGAAGTATTTAATGAAGTTAGAATCCCATGTTTGTTATATATAGTAATTCAGCCTCAATTCTCTTAGTTAATGTTATTTAATATAATCTCTTAGTTTAATAAAAACCCAATTTGTTATTTGTCTTAGCATTGTGCAATAACCATACATTGTTGCATAGGTGCATAAATTGAATTTAACCTAAACCAGTCTCTGTGGGAACAAATCTGATTTATATCTTATACTACTTGCAAACGCGTATACTTGCGTGAATATTAGCGCTTGTATTTCGCCCTAACAATGGCCAAATCCTCTGACCCCGGATTTGGGGGCATTACACTATTTGCTGATAACAAAAAGGGGAGAAAGAAAGCAAAAAAAGCACTATTGTCCCAATCTGTCAAGAGGGATCAAGAAGTGAGGGGGAGCACAAAGTGCTAAATATCCAACTCAGCAAAGTAATTGTGCCAACAATTGCTTTCACAAATATAATGACTCGTATATTTCTGTAATATTTAAATATGTAATTATTGCGTAGATAATTAATAAAGAAGTTATAGTATTTATGGTCTCTATGTTTAATTATTATTGTTTATACGTGATTGCTGGTTTGCGTGATGTGTTTTTATGATTAGCTGGTGCATAATGTTATTTTTGTTTCAATTTCAAAAAGTAATTTTATGACAATTCTATTTCCAAAATTATTTGGGTTGTCTCCAAAATTGTTTTTCTGATTTTATAATCTTGCTAATTATTTTAGGGATTTTACAAAATTTACAAATCAATATTTTGTTATTTATTTATTCTTCAATGATTTTCTGAATTCATTTAAATTGTAAAATCCATATTTAATTCTTGGATTCTTCAAAAATTATGAAACTCATATTTTATTATGTTTACAATATTCTGAGAATTTTTAAAATTATTCTGGTAATTTTCGAGATTAATTTTACTCGCGTGCTGTTCCGTTATTTCATTTAATGCGGGTATAAGTTGTGTGTGTAAAGTGCTTTAAAAATTATGAAAATTTTATTTTTATTAACTTTCAAATATTTTGAGAATTCTGGTATAAATTTTGTAAATTTTTCGGGATGTTTTAGCCAGTAGCTGGTACGTTATTTTAGTCAGGAACGAACCAAAATTTTTGTAAAAGCAGGGCAGGGACACGTGTCAAATGGTGGTTTCTCTTGTTGATACGTGGCTGCAGTTGGGTTAATCTTAAAAAAAATGAGGAGGAAACCTCCCCCTTCCCCTGTTCTTAACCCCGTTCGTCTCTCTCTCTCTCGGAATCTCTCCGACTCTCTCTCAAATCTCTTCATCCCTCTCTGTAACACTCTCTTCTCACCTCTCTTTCTTCCCTCTCTCTTCCCCTTCCTCGTTTTCTTTTTCTTCCGCCGTTGTTTTGCGGATTTCCGGCCGCCATCTTCGGTTTCCGGTGGGTTCCATTTGTGTTCGTCCTTATATATATACATACAATGCTATTTGTATGTGCATGTGTGTGTTTATGTGTGTGCACAGTATGTGCGTGTGTGTGTTGTGAGTGTGGTGACGCGTGCGGTGGTGTGTGCGCGTGTTTGTGCAGTGTTGTGCTGTGTTGGTTTGGTTGTATCTTTGCCCCTGTTGTTCGGTTACTGATTTGCAAATTTTGATTTTCTGCAGAATTTCGTTGAGTGATTTTGTGATCGGTGGGTGCGGAAAATGATTTTTTTTAAAAGAATCGGTGAAATTATTTGGAAACCCGTATATTTTCTAGCACCAATAATTTTGCCGCCGCACGCGATGAATTTTTACGAGCGCGCGGTGGACGGTGATGACCCTGTTCTGAGTCCTAAATATTTTAATAAATAAAATTTGTATAAATTGTTTTCGGGACTAAAAATTTAGTTATGAGATGATTCAAATTGATTTTTGTTGGGATTTGATGTCGATTGATGTTTCGACGGGTAGGCCTATAAACAGAAGAGTCGCTGTCCAAATTTTTCTAAAAATTACCTTAAATTATAAATCGAGTATATATATTTCATTTAATACAAATTAAACCCTGATTGTTATGTGCACTATTATCGCGTATATGTTATTGTTATTAATATACATGCGAGACGGGGATTATGTCGTTGGGTAATTAATTAGTGAGGAAAGTCAAGCATAATCGGTTGTTTAACCTAGGTTGTTTCGATTTCGTAGGTTCGAGTCAAAGGACCCAGTAGTTGAAGTCAATTAGAGTTAAGCGAGAGTTAGTGCAAAGCCTCGCAAGGCAAGTACCCCTGAACTAATCTTTTACAGTTAAGTATATATGAATAGTTGTTGATTTAAATTATGTACTGGAACAGAACGTTTTAAGTTATGTATTCTCCGTATTTAAATATGTTTTACTAAATGAGGTTTTGGGGAAAAAGTAACTTCTGAAAATGCCTATCTCTAGATTGTGATTAAAATTGAAAAAGGGATTTTTAGAATGTGTGTTGTAATCGTTTAAAAAGAGATAGGTGTAAATGATTTTGGAAACTGGATAAAAATGAATCAGATATTGGATGGTCAGTGGCGTAAGAGGTCCGTTATTAGGTAACGGCCCAACATGGTTGCATAAGAGGCTAAGTCAGATGCGCGCATTGGTAGGCCGCTTTGTCCAGCATGACAGATACCTAGCTAGTCTCTGAGTTTCGGAACAAAATTTGTGGTGGGATAGGCTGATCAACTGTCCCTAGAATTCATCCTCTTTTATATCTGATAAAGGTTTAATGGTTCCCGAAATAGAACAAACGGTTTATAGTCCCCGTAACGGGACAGATGATTTGTGGGTCCAGCAATGGACAGTGGTTTTGGAAAGGAAATAGCATGCTAAAATTTAACTCTGGTATTTTGACACAGAACACTACAGATGATGTTATTTTGCAAAGCATGCTAGTTTTGATATCCAGTTTATACCTGTTTTATGGATTTTTCGTATATCAGTTTACTATCTATTCCTATAATGTTTTATACATCCTGTTACTGGTTATTCATATAGAGGTACTATTGAGCAATGGATTGCTCACCCTTGCAGCTTGTTTTGTATTTATTTGTTACAGATGTCTAGAAGACCAGGTCAGTGTAGAGTGTCAGCCTCCGGTCCCGGCTCCTCTGAGGTAGTTTGTATCAGACCCTGAGGTCTGATGAGTTCCTGTAATAAGTGAGGATGTCTGGTTTTGAATAAGTTAGTGTGTGTGTCGTAACCTAAATAATACTTGAACCTGTCTCGGCTCCTGGTTGGGGTCGTGTATTATAATAAAATATATATTTAGTAGTTTTTGTTATAGTTTAGCATATTTTTGGTGACGTCAGCGCCTGACGCCGGGGTTGAGGCCGTCACAGTTGGTATCAGAGCTACAGGTTCAAGTCCCTAATTTAGGTTAAAAGTTGAGTCAGTAAGGTGTAGGAAGTATGTCCTATAGTGTGAGTCAGCAACTCATGTCGAGGAGCAACCTTAAATGTCAGTCGAGGATTCTGATGGCGTTACCCTGGCATCTATTAATATTTTAATAGACTTGCCCTAACCTTGTTATGTCTTTCCTGTATATTGTTATGATTGGCAGTGGCCTATAATGATCTCCAGTTCCCCTTCTCAGGGAAACCCGTCAGACTCAGATGATTCAGATTCTGAGCGTACCTTGGATGTTGTAGCCGAGGAGACTCCCATGCCTTCTCCACCTGTTCCTCCAGTTGTATCAGGAGGTGTGTCAGGACCTAGTATCCGTCGTCGCTGGGTACGAAGGTCAGTGTCAGCTGTTAGGGATTTCCCTCTAGGATGTGGTCCCAGTTCCTCCACCTCGAGACCACCTGTTCCTCCCTCTGTTCCTTCAGGTGCATCCTCCTCGATCCCTTACCATGTTCACCGAGCGGTGAACCAGTCTTTAATCAGAGAGCAGAGCCCAGGGTTAGCAGCTCAGCTTGACTCAGATTCCGGTCGGGCCTTTCTAGGGTATTCCTGCCCCTTCCCTAGATGTGCAGGAGAGAGTACGATCCTTGACTCAGGCTGCAGTAGAGAGAGCTTGGACCATTGACCATTTCATTAGCTCCGAGTTTAGAGCTGTTCAGTACCAGGATCTCGTGAACTGGTTGGTATTTGAGTTAGGATCCATTGGTGGCAGTGGCAGTGGCTAGATTAGACTTGCTGCAGTGAGATACAGAGCTCGGAGTTAGTTGTAGGAGTTCTGTAGATGCTTTTCTTATGTATGTTTTTATGTATTGTAGCTTGTATTAGACGGGGGTGTTATGACAGCCAATTTTGTTGTGTACTTAGTATATTATGAGTGTTGTACTGTAGTTGTTAGATGGATTTGTACTGTTGTTGTACTATTATTTTCTGATGTTACGGTTGTCGGTTTTATTTTATTGCACTTTTATTATTGCTATTATTGTTATTGTTGTATTTGTTGCTGGATTTGTTGAATTTAGTTATGCATCATGAGTGGACCCCAAATAAACAAGGAAGGGAATATTTAGTTATGACCGCATTCTCCTGATGCATAAAGCTGTTGCTACCCGGGGGCATAATTTTCATATAAAACCTTTTTGTTGTGTTTCAGGAGAATGCCTCCAAAGAAAAATTTCCCGTCCAATTCCTCCAGCAGGAACTCTAAAGGGGGCCCAGTCATGGATGGATTACTAGATTTGCTGCGCCAATAGTCTAATCAGATGGCTCAACAGCAAGAACAATTCCAGCAGCAGCAACATCAATTCCTATAATAGCAGCAACAACAACAACAATTTATACAACAACAACATCAACAAATCCAACAACAGTTACAGCTTCAACAACAACCCCAGCCAAGAGAGTTGAACCAGACTGTTAATTTCAAGTCTTTCCAGTCAGTTAAACCCCCAGAGTTTAAGGGCGAGGTAGACCCGATTGCTGCTAGAATTTGGCTTAAAGAAATGGAGAAAGCCTTCACCCTTATTCAGGTGAGTGATGATTCTAAGTCAGATTATGCAAGTTATTTTCTTAAAGGTGAAACAAGTTTTTGGTGAGAATCTGCGCGTGCCTTAGAAGGAGGAGGCCCTGTTTCTTGGGCCAGATTTATAGAGTTGTTTCTAGAAAAGTATTTTCCAGATTGTTTGCAGAGTCAGTTAGAAGTAGAGTTTTTGGAATTGAAGCAAGGAGAAAAGAGCGTGGCTAAGTATGAGGCCAAGTTTACGGAGTTGGCTCGACTAGCCCCTGGATATGTGAACATTGAGATTCAGAAAGCTAAGAGATTTTAGCAAGGACTAAAGCTGAAAGTTCGTAGTGGAGTGGTGACCCTACAACTTAAGACGTATACCTCTGTAGTTCAAGCCGCCCTGGTGATTGACAGTGATCAGAAGTTGGCCTCCAAGGAAAGGGGTGATCGGAAGAGAAATTTTGAAGGTGGTAGAGGTAATGCAGACCAGGAGGAGTCTAGTCAGAAGTTCCCAAGGAAGTTTGGCCGGAATAAGGATAGGAGGTTTAGAAGGCAAGGCATGGCTCAGACAAATTCCGGTGTCACCTCAGTTGCCTCCGCCCCAGTCCAGTCAACCAGGCCAGTTGTGGATTATAAGTTATGTGGTAAAAAGCATAGTGGTCAGTGCCGGAAGGATGTCTAGTGTTTTAAATGCAATAAAAAGGGTCATTATGCGTCAGAATGTAACCCAGAAAATATCGGAGTCACCTGCTTCAAGTGTGGTAAGGTTGGGGACATCTCCAGAAACTGCAAGACGGCTACTCAAGGTAGTGTAGGAGGAAATGAATCTCAAGGACCAGCAACTAGCACAGCAAGAGCCAGAACCTTTAAAATGACCAAGAAGTCTAATGCTCAAGATTCAGATGTGGTTGCCGGTACGCTTTCTTTAAATTCCGTGCCTGTTAAGGTTTTATTTGATTCAGGAGCATCTAAGTCTTTTATATCTAAAGAATGTGTAAGTAAAATGAATTTGATGTTGGAAAATCTAGATGAGCCCTTATCGATAGAGGTATCTAATCAGGATAAAGTTTCAGTAAACCAGTTTTGCCCTAGATGTCAAATAGAAATTTGTGGGCATCTCTTTTTGGTGGATTTAATACCTTTTCGGTTAGGAGAGTTTGATGTAATTTTAGGAATGGATTGGTTGTCTCAGCATAAGGCAAATATTGATTGTAAGAAAAAGAAAGTTTTGTTATATTCAGAAGACGATAAAAGAATAGTTTATCAAGGACAGAAGCAGGACAAGAAATTTCTTTTGATCTTGGAAGCGAAGAGGTTATTGAGACAAGGATGTGAAGTGTATTTAGCCCATATTGTGGACACTGAGAAGAGAATACCCGGATTGGAGGAGATTCCAGTAGTTAATGAATTTTTAGATATGTTTCTAGATGAGTTACCAGGATTACCACCAGATCGGGAGATTGAGTTTTCTATTGATTTGATTCCGGGAGCAGAACCAGTTTCAAAGGCACCTTATCGTATGGCTCCAGTAGAAATGAAAGAACTAGCTAAACAACTCCAGAAACTTTTGGATAAAGTGGTAATTAGACCAAGTGTATCCCCGTGGGGCGCGCCAGTGTTGTTTGTGAAAAAGAAGGATGGGAGCATGAGATTGTGTATTGACTCCCGAGAATTGAATAAGTTAACCATCAAGAATAAGTATCCTTTACCCAGTATTGATGATTTATTTGATCAACTGAAGGGAGCATGTTGTTTTTCCAAGATCGACTTAAGATCAGGCTTTCATCAGTTAAAGATCAAGCCTGAAGATATACCGAAGACTGCTTTTCGAACCAGGTATGGCCATTACGAGTTTCTAGTGATGTCATTCGGGTTGACTAATGCGCCAGCGGCTTTTATGGATTTAATGAACCGTGTATATAAGGAGTACCTGGATAAGTTTGTTATTGTATTTATTGATGACATCCTCATCTACTCAAAGACCAAAGACGACCATGTCGGATATCTAAGGATTGCATTACAAAGGTTGAGAGAAAAATGATTATATGCTAAGTTCTCAAAGTGTGAATTTTGGTTGGAGGAAGTCCAGTTTTTAGGTCATATAGTTGGTAAGGATGGTATTAAGGTAGACCCTGCAAAGATTGAAGCGGTATCCATATGGGAACAACCGAAGACCCCAACAGAAATTAGAAGTTTTCTTGGATTAGCAGGCTATTACCGAAGATTTGTGAAGGACTTTGCCAAGATTACAACCCCATTGACCAAGCTTGTTACGACCGGCATTTTATGTAATATTATTTGTGAATAATATTAAGTTAAATAAAAATATATTCAATGCTTGTACGTTTGTGTGAGTGAAAATTTCTGCATTTTTAAATTTGCTTTGGGTAGTATATGATTTTTCAAAGCAAGAATTTATTTAATTTCTTTATTTTTGATTTATAAGGAATATTCTAAGCTTTGGAAAAATTTTCTTTTAAAAGACATTTTGTTCACAAAATTTTGAAAATGATTTTATAAAGTCTCTAAAAATCCAAGTTATTTTATGGTATAAATTTTATAATTTTTGAACTTGTATTTTATTATATAAAAATAAATCTTTGGAAATTAGTTGCTTAATAATTATCAAATTACATGATTACCCTTGCATGCAAACTCTCTTCTATTCAACCAAGGGGCAAGGAGGGCAATTCCAACCCCACTCACTTTCATTTTACTAGCTACATTACTATTTTGTCCTTGCATGCAAATCTACCTAACTAAGATTGGAAGGTTACTATTGTAATTTCTCTCATCCACTCACTTATGGGCAAATAAAAACCAAGTAAACATGACAAACACACCACTTTCACTCCACCATTTCCACACTTCTCCTCCCTCATTCCTCTCCTCTCGGCCCTCCCCCTCTCCTCTCGGGTTTTTAGCCGAAAACCTACCCCCTCCCCTTTTCTTCATTCCACAATCAAGTTTCCACCTTCCATACAAGTAAATATTACTTCCTATATCATGATCATTCATATTTCAAAGAGTTTTGAGTAGAAAGTTTAAGTTTAAGGGTTGCATGTAAAGGTTTTAGTGAAACTCAAAATACAATCTTGATTCTTATGGATTTAAGGTTGTTTTCGAGAGGACTACAATAAATGGATAAGTGCCAAGTCTTGAGAAGGAAACTCTTGATGATTTAATGGCCATTTCCATCCATTTCATTCGGCCATGACCATATGGGAGCCGAATGAATGGTCCTTGAAATCATTCTTGTTGTTTTGTTCAATTTTTGCATGTTTATGTGATAATGACTTGAATTTTGTGGTGAAAATTTGATAAAACTCCTTGCATGCTAAGTGATCATCTAGGTATACCTTATGCTAGGCTTGCATGTCAATTTTAAGATGGAATATATGTAGAAAATATGTTGTTTTGGTTTGAAAAACCCGAAGGCATGCATGCATGTGGAATTCTCTTAGTTTGTTGTAAGATTTTGATCATTTGGAAAAGATTTTGTTAGTGAGCCTTAATTTCAGTAGGAATAATGTGATAATATTGATTTATGCTTCTTGTTGCATGGTAATAAATTGTGGTTATCTTTTATAAAAATATATATCTTGTTGTTTCAAAAGCATGAAGGTTTGCGATTTGTTAAGAGTAGTCTCTTTTGTTTTGCCATAATTGCACCTTAGGTAAGGATGATCTCACCAAGGTTATTTTGAGAAAAAGGGAGTTAGTTCAGTAGAATACCAAGTATAGGTCTTGGTTTAAGTATTTAGTTGTTGTTAGTTGGGTTTGTCAAGTCAAAACCTTGGAAAATGAGAAGTTATAGTTTCTGCAGAAAAATCAGTTTAGTACCCTGAGGTTTAGAGTGAGTTTTGACCATGTCATTGATGGGCACTTTGAGGCCCAAGCCACCAGAAGTTAGTATGGGGAGTATATAATAGGTTTTAGGAGTTGGTTGGAGGTTTGCATGTCATTTGGTTAGGTGCACAAGTAGAATAACAAAATCTGTCCAGCAGGGGACAGTTTTGTTGCAACTTAGAAATAGGGAGATTTGGCCATGTCATGGGTAGGCCCTCATTAGGCCCAATTGGGCCTTAGTTAGAGGGTATGTCAGAGAAGTTTTTCCAACCATAGTTCATAGGATATGAGCTAGAACCATGTGTCACAAGTTAATTCAAGTCAGGGCATTTTCTGCCCAGAAAAACAGGGGAACCTTGGACTTTTAGCTTAGGCCCAAGAAGGCCCAAGCCAGGCCTTTGAGCCACATCCAGCTTATGAGATGCCCTTAGGTCAGGAGAGTCTTGTGTAAAAATTTTGAAGAAAAACTTGTAGTTTAAGAGTGTCTAATGCACTCAAGAAACCTTAGTTACCATTCTGAAATTTGCACCAGTAAGCACTTTCACTTATCACATAGTTTTAGGACACTTAGAAGTGAGTATTAGGTCGACCACCATAGTTGTAGGATAGTATAAGGTCAGTAGAGCAAAAGGCACAAGTGAGGGTCAATAGGTTTTGGATAATTTAGGAAAGGCACAATGAGTTAGGAAGCCCAAATTCGAAGACTTCGTTTAGTTAGCGACCAAGTAACTTAAGTGGTGAGTCGAGATCATCCAAGCCTAGTGTGGCATTATGGTGTATAAGATGTTATTTGGTATTAATATACGATATGTGATTATGTGGCTACGTGTGTACATTTAAAAATATAAATGTTGGATATGAATTAAGTGTGTATAGGCCTAAGTGCCATCCATGTTTAATTTCGGGTTGTAAATAGGTTAAGATGGAAAGAATATATTATAATGAGGATTATTATTATTTATGTAGGATCTCGAGACGAGGGAAAACTTGCCATAAAAGTCGAGTGAAGCTCCGGTTGTTGCTCCTACCAGTCAGACCAGACCAGTCTATCTCAAGGCAAGTGATTCAACTTGACCTTCGTATTTGCTGTAAACAGTTCATATATATATATCGATGCGATTATCCTGAGTCATTTTGATGTATTTAAATTAAGCGTATCTTTTGTTTATCTTTGAGTTACATAGAGATGCCATGAACCCTCGAGTACATATTGCAAGTAGTTCAAAAGTCCTTCATGATAGTTTAATGCCATGATAAATTAGAGATGCGTTATAATATCTTATTGATCCTTTTGTTTATCATGCTATTGATCCCTGAGAAATCTTGATGTTGCACCCTGATGCTTTGATTCAACTCTTGAAATAACCTCGATAGAAACTTTATCTTGATACCTAAAAGCCAATCATTTCTTAAATACATTCATGATTGTTTGATAACCCTATCCTTACCCTAAAGCTTGATACCCTGTTATATACTGAGCTGATGATCGCTTTCTTTATATTTTAACACCTTTATCCTATTGGAAACAGTGATGCCTATCTTTTGATGTTCTAATACCTATATCTTGTCTACAACCGTTGCTTTAAGCCTAGTTTGGCATTACTCTTTCATCTTATCCAATAGCCTGGCTTAATTTCCTTGTCTAAGTTCTTGTTTATGGAAACCTCTCAATTACCCTAATATAGTAAAGTCTAGTAGATCATGGCCCTGAGATTTAGTGTCATATTTCCAGTGTTTCAAGTTGATCTATAATCCCTTGATAAAAATGATTTCAGTCAAAAGAGATTTTGTCATAAATCGGCATCAGTTTTCAAAATGAATAAAAGGTGGATTTTTCAGTCCCAAAGGGGGACAAATGTTTTCTTGAATGGTGGATCTGGACTGAGACGCGAGTCCTTTCCACACTTATATTAGGCTTAAAAGTTGCCTAGGGATTCCCAGTAATGTTTTAGAACCCAGCGAGGTTCGGGATTACTTCGCGGCTGATCACCGGCTGTAATCCGTAGCGTCATAAAATGATTTTGATTAAGAATGGTTTTAAAAGTTTGTTTTGATGCAAGCAAAATGATGCCAACTCACATAAGTTTTATCTCTCGATTATCATTGATTATGTCATTCCATTGTCATTCCTAAAGGTATATTTCGATTTATGCTTTGCGTTGTATTGTTAGCACTTGTTGAGCTTTTGGCTCACTTCTTGCTTTACCCTGATATTACAGCTAGCAGCCATGGTTAGATTCAAGCAGACTGCCCGTAAGACCTGTGATGCTGATGCTTATGTTCGAGCTCAGGTAGAATAAGTAATAATAGTTGTGTGAGGACTCGGTATTTGTAATCAGATGTAATAGTTGGTAGTGTTGGGCTGTTCCAAACCCTAAACTGTAAGATCTTGGATTTTGGTTGTGTAATACTCATTAAAATGATGTAATAGCTATAATTATTTTGCTATTTAAGTTGGGGGTGTGACAGGTTTTGGTATCAGAGCTACGGTTTAGAGTCCCTGGACAGCCCAAATAGGTTATAGGACTTGTGAGTAGGTTATAGATACTATGCGAGAGAGTAGGTAAAGTAAATTATTATTAATACTCCTCTTATTGGTTGTCAGCAAAGGGCGCATTCCTCGTCATCCTCTGGGTCGGACGACACTATTGCTTTCTCCGTGTATGCTGAGTTGAGGCGCGAGTTCGACATGCTTCAGGGCAAGTACGACCGACTGATAGACCGACTGAAGAACGTGTATCCGGACAGCCGAAACTACGAAGGGAAGCCCAAGGAGCAGATGATTGCGAGACTTGAGACCTTGGTTCGGTACGTTAACACTAAGCTTGAGGAGATGCCAGCACACCGGGACCGTACCAGCCAGTATGTCATTCAGATGGTGGCGGATGAGCTCCAGAGCATTGTGAAGACGCTTCGAGAGGAAAAGTCTACCAAGCCCCGTTCAGATGGAGTGGAGCCTTAGTTCTTTCCATTTACCTTTCATGTTGCTGTACCATCAGACTCTATGGAATCCCCAGTTGTTTCCGTCTTTCCTTTAAATAAGCCTGTTATTTCTAGAATCAGACTATGTCCCAATCCTATGTACTGTGACCTTTAAAATTTCAATAATTATGTGCTATTGTTCCATTTGCTCTCAACTGTTATTTTATGTTTTTATCATCATATCTGCTTAATTTGGAAACGTGACCCCATATGTAAACAAGAATGCCATGCGATACCCTCGAATCATTTTATCAATTATATTTGTTATAACACAACTCTTATTTCAGGATCATGCCTCCCAAAAAGAAGAACCCAACAACCACCTTCACCACAGACCCGAACATTCTTCAACTACTGGAAACCTTGCAACAGCAAACCAATGCTATAGCTCAACAACAACTAACCCTTCAACAACGAATTGAAAACCAAGATAACCGTGAGCCATATCAACCACCTGAACCACCAGTACCACCAAGACAAATTGTCACTTTCAAGGTTTTTCAGAGTGTGAATCCACCTGTATTTCATGATACCACTGATCCAGTGATAGCAAACACATGGATCAAGGAGATGGAAAGGGCTTTTGAGTTGGTACAGTTAGGGGACGATCAGAAGACGCTGTATGCCACTTACTTCTTGAAGGGAGAAGTCATTTATTGGTGGGAATCAGTAAAAGCTATGGAAGTCACTCAGCAGATTTCTTGGGAGAGATTTAAGAAGTTATTTCTGGACAAGTATTACCCTAAGTACATGCAGAATCAGATGGAGCTAAAATTTCTTGAGTTAAAGCAAGGGAACATGACTGTACTGGAATATGAGAAGAAGTTCACTGAGTTGTCAAGGTTTGTGACAAAGTATACCAGCACTGAGGAAGAAAAGGCAAAGAAATTTCAGCAAGGATTGGAGCCTTGGATCAGAGATAGGGTGGCTATGTTTGAGCTTGAAACTTATGCGGGAGTAGTACAGAAAGCTGCTCTGATTGAGAATAATGGGATGCAGTCAAGGAAAGAGAGGGATAACAAGAAGAGGAAGGTTCCATTTTATGGAGAAAAGTCTGAAGCTGGAAATTCGCAAGATCGGAATGTAAAGAGGATTGGTTTCCAGAAGGGCGGAAATTTTCAAAGGAAAGGAAATTTGGGCAAAAGGCAAGAATCAAAAGGGAACAATCAGGCAGGCCAAGGGCAAGTTGGAGAAAACAGGTTCCAGAGGCCAGAATGCAAGCACTGTGGAAGAAGGCACCCCGGAGTATGCAATAAGCTGAGTATGACCTGTTATAGGTGCAATCAGAAGGGACATTTGGCAAATGAGTGCAAGATGCCGAAGCCAGGAGTTACGTGCTACAAATGTGGGAAGACTGGACACATGGCTAGGGAGTGTAAGGCAACAGGACCAGTCAGAGCTCTGATGAACGTGGCAAGTACCAGTGCAAGCGTGCCAGCTGAGGTATTGGCATTACCTCCACCACCCGCACCAACCCCGCAAGCAACAGCAAGGACATTTGACCTAAAGATGAAAGATGCTGTTCAGAATTCTGAGGTGATAGCAGGTACACTTTTACTCAATAATGTCAAAGCCAAAGTATTGATTGATTCGGGAGCAACAAGATCTTTCATATCAGAATCTTTTGTTGATAAGATCCAATGTGATAAAACGGTTATGAGTGAGGTAGTAAATGTGGTAATTGCGAACCAAGAGAAGATTCCTGTGAATCAATTTTGTCCAAAATGTGAGATTGATATTTCGGGAAATAAGTTCTCGGCCGACTTGATACTCTTCAAGCTGGGAGAGTTTGATATAATTTTAGGAATGGATTGGTTAGGAGAGAATAGCGCTCAGATAAATTGTAAGACCAAGAGAGTGTATTTAAAGACGAAGAGTGGAGAGAAGGTAGTATTTAAGGGACAGAGGCAAGAGCGACTATTTCTTACAATTATTCAGGCTAAGAAGTTACTTAGAAAAGGTTGTGAGTCGTTCCTAGCATATGTAGTGGATTCAGAGAGAGGCAGCCCCAGCATGGAAGATATTCCTGTAGTTAATGAGTTCCCCGATGTGTTTCCCGACGAACTACCAGGCTTACCACCAGATCGACAAATTGAGTTCGAGATCAACCTTGCTCCAGGCACGGAACCAGTTTCAAAGGCTCCGTATAGGATGGCACCAGCAGAAATGAAAGAGTTGGCGAGCCAGCTACAAGAATTATTGGATAAGGGAGTGATACGACCAAGTACGTCGCCATGGGGAGCACCTGTTCTCTTTGTGAAGAAGAAAGATGGGAGTATGCGTCTATGCATAGATTACCGGGAGTTGAATAAAGTAACGATCAAGAACCGCTACCCGCTACCAAGGATAGATGACCTTTTTGATCAGTTAAAGGGAGCAAAATGTTTTTCGAAGATTGACTTGAGATCGGGATACCACCAATTAAAGATCAAGGAAGAAGATATTCCCAAGACCGCATTTAGGACCAGATATGGGCATTATGAATTCCTAGTAATGCCGTTTGGATTGACCAACGCCCCGGCCGCATTCATGGATCTGATGAATCGAGTATTTAAGAAGTATTTGGATAAATTTGTCGTGGTATTTATTGATGACATCCTTATTTATTCTAAATCGGAAGAAGAACATATGCAGCATCTCTGGATAGCATTGGAGATACTCCGACAAGAGAAGTTGTATGCCAAGTTTACCAAATGTGAGTTTTGGTTAAAGGAAGTTCAATTTTTGGGGCATGTTATTGGAAATGATGGAATTAAAGTGGATCCGGCGAAGATTGATGCAGTTATGAGTTGGGAGAGGCCAAGGACTCCTACGGAAGTGCGAAGTTTTCTAGGATTGGCCGGATACTATAGAAGATTCGTCAAGGATTTCTCGAAGATCGCCACACCATTGACCAAGTTAACCAGAAAGAATCAAAAGTTTGAATGGAGTGCAGAATGTGAAAATAGCTTTCAAGAGTTAAAACAGAAGTTGGTAACAGCTCCGGTGTTAGTACTTCCAGATGATCAAGGGAATTTTGTAATATTCAGCGACGCTTCACATAAGGGTTTGGGTTGTGTGTTGATGCAACACAGTAAGGTAATAGCATATGCGTCAAGACAGTTGAAGCCGCACGAGTTAAAGTATCCGACGCATGACTTGGAACTAGCCGCCATAGTGTTCGCACTCAAGATTTGGAGACACTATCTCTATGGAGAAAAGTGTGAAATCTACACGGATCACAAGAGTTTAAAGTACATTTTTACTCAGAAAGAGCTCAATATGAGGCAGAGGAGATGGCTGGAATTGATTAAGGACTATGACTGTTCGATAAATTACCATCCTGGAAAGGCGAACGTAGTGGCCGATGCGCTGAGTCGGAAGGAAAGATTGAATATAATGATAACATCAAAAGAGTTATCCGAAGAAATCGGAAAATTTGAATTGGAACTTTGTGCTTATGGGAAAGTCAAAGAAGTTTGTCATGCAATGACCTTTCAGCCAACACTACTGGAAAAGATAAAGAAGTATCAAGAGGAAGTAATGGAAAAAGAGAAAAATCAGTTATCTGGAGAAGAGATTAATACTAAAAGGGATGAGCAAGGAATACTAAGGTTTTCATCCAGAATATGGATTCCCCATGTATCTGAATTAAAGAATGAGATCCTCCATGAAGCCCACCATTCGAAATTTTCAATCCACCCGGGAAGCACCAAGATGTATCAAGACTTAAAGAAGAACTTTTGGTGGCCAAATATGAAAAGAGACGTGGCAGAATGGGTTGCGAAGTGCTATACCTGTCAGAAAGTAAAGGCAGAACATCAACGACCAAGCGGATTAATTCAGCCCCTGAAGATTCCAGAATGGAAATGGGAAAACATCGCTATGGACTTTATAGTAGGACTACCACGAACAAAGTCCGGACATGACGCAATATGGGTTATAATTGATCGTCTTACGAAGTCGGCGCATTTCCTTCCAATAAATGAGAAGTCGTCACTGGACAAGTTGGTTCATCTGTATGTGCACGAAATCGTATTAAGGCATGGAGTACCTGTATCAATAGTTTCAGACAGAGATCCCCGATTTAACTCAAGATTCTGGAAGCAATTCCAGGAATGTCTTGGCACGAAGTTGAATATGAGCACGGCGTATCACCCGCAGACTGATGGCCAGAGTGAAAGAACAATTCAAACAATTGAAGACATGTTGCGCAGTTGTGCAATCGATTTTGCTGGAAGTTGGGACGACCACCTGCCATTAATTGAATTTTCATATAACAACAGCTATCATTCCAGTATCGGCATGCCACCATATGAAGCTTTGTACGGGCGAAAATGTAGATCACCAACAAGTTGGGATGAAGTAGGAGAAGGAAGAATTCTCGGCTCAGAATTGGTACAACAGTTGCATGACTCAGTCAAGTTAATTCAGAAAAGGTTGCTTGCTGCTCAAGATAGACAAAGGAAGTATGCGGATCCCGCGCGTAAGGATGTTCAATTCCAAATTGGCGAAGCTGTGTTGCTAAAAGTGTCACCTAGGAAAGGGTTGATAAGATTTGGCAAGAAAGGAAAGTTAGCACCTAGATACGTAGGTCCTTTTGAGATTTTGAGCCAAGTAGGAAAGGTGGCCTACGAGTTGGCCTTACCACCTCAGTATCAGCATGTGCATAATGTGTTCCATGTGTCGTTGCTTAAGAAGTACAATCCTGACGCTAGCCATGTGATAGAATATGAACCTGTAGAAATTCAGGCAGACCTGTCATTTGTGGAGCAACCGGTTAAAGTACTCGACTGGCAAGTAAAGAGTCTTAGAAATAAATCAGTAAAGTTAGTGAAAGTACTTTGGAGGAACCCTAAGGTCGAAGAGTCGACTTGGGAGTTAGAGTCTGATATGCGTTCCCGGTATCCTCATCTGTTCTCTTAGATTCTGGGGACAGAATCCCTTAAGGGGGAGAGGATGTTACGACCGGCATTTTATGTAATATTATTTGTGAATAATATTAAGTTAAATAAAAATATATTCAATGCTTGTACGTTTGTGTGAGTGAAAATTTCTGCATTTTTAAATTTGCTTTGGGTAGTATATGATTTTTCAAAGCAAGAATTTATTTAATTTCTTTATTTTTGATTTATAAGGAATATTCTAAGCTTTGGAAAAATTTTCTTTTAAAAGACATTTTGTTCACAAAATTTTGAAAATGATTTTATAAAGTCTCTAAAAATCCAAGTTATTTTATGGTATAAATTTTATAATTTTTGAACTTGTATTTTATTATATAAAAATAAATCTTTGGAAATTAGTTGCTTAATAATTATCAAATTACATGATTACCCTTGCATGCAAACTCTCTTCTATTCAACCAAGGGGCAAGGAGGGCAATTCCAACCCCACTCACTTTCATTTTACTAGCTACATTACTATTTTGTCCTTGCATGCAAATCTACCTAACTAAGATTGGAAGGTTACTATTGTAATTTCTCTCATCCACTCACTTATGGGCAAATAAAAACCAAGTAAACATGACAAACACACCACTTTCACTCCACCATTTCCACACTTCTCCTCCCTCCTTCCTCTCCTCTCGGCCCTCCCCCTCTCCTCTCGGGTTTTTAGCCGAAAACCTACCCCCTCCCCTTTTCTTCATTCCACAATCAAGTTTCCACCTTCCATACAAGTAAATATTACTTCCTATATCATGATCATTCATATTTCAAAGAGTTTTGAGTAGAAAGTTTAAGTTTAAGGGTTGCAAGTAAAGGTTTTAGTGAAACTCAAAATACAATCTTGATTCTTATGGATTTAAGGTTGTTTTCGAGAGGACTACAATAAATGGATAAGTGCCAAGTCTTGAGAAGGAAACTCTTGATGATTTAATGGCCATTTCCATCCATTTCATTCGGCCATGACCATATGGGAGCCGAATGAATGGTCCTTGAAATCATTCTTGTTGTTTTGTTCAATTTTTGCATGTTTATGTGATAATGACTTGAATTTTGTGGTGAAAATTTGATAAAACTCCTTGCATGCTAAGTGATCATCTAGGTATACCTTATGCTAGGCTTGCATGTCAATTTTAAGATGGAATATATGTAGAAAATATGTTGTTTTGGTTTGAAAAACCCGAAGGCATGCATGCATGTGGAATTCTCTTAGTTTGTTGTAAGATTTTGATCATTTGGAAAAGATTTTGTTAGTGAGCCTTAATTTCAGTAGGAATAATGTGATAATATTGATTTATGCTTCTTGTTGCATGGTAATAAATTGTGGTTATCTTTTATAAAAATATATATCTTGTTGTTTCAAAAGCATGAAGGTTTGCGATTTGTTAAGAGTAGTCTCTTTTGTTTTGCCATAATTGCACCTTAGGTAAGGATGATCTCACCAAGGTTATTTTGAGAAAAAGGGAGTTAGTTCAGTAGAATACCAAGTATAGGTCTTGGTTTAAGTATTTAGTTGTTGTTAGTTGGGTTTGTCAAGTCAAAACCTTGGAAAATGAGAAGTTATAGTTTCTGCAGAAAAATCAGTTTAGTACCCTGAGGTTTAGAGTGAGTTTTGACCATGTCATTGATGGGCACTTTGAGGCCCAAGCCACCAGAAGTTAGTATGGGGAGTATATAATAGGTTTTAGGAGTTGGTTGGAGGTTTGCATGTCATTTGGTTAGGTGCACAAGTAGAATAACAAAATCTGTCCAGCAGGGGACAGTTTTGTTGCAACTTAGAAATAGGGAGATTTGGCCATGTCATGGGTAGGCCCTCATTAGGCCCAATTGGGCCTTAGTTAGAGGGTATGTCAGAGAAGTTTTTCCAACCATAGTTCATAGGATATGAGCTAGAACCATGTGTCACAAGTTAATTCAAGTCAGGGCATTTTCTGCCCAGAAAAACAGGGGAACCTTGGACTTTTAGCTTAGGCCCAAGAAGGCCCAAGCCAGGCCTTTGAGCCACATCCAGCTTATGAGATGCCCTTAGGTCAGGAGAGTCTTGTGTAAAAATTTTGAAGAAAAACTTGTAGTTTAAGAGTGTCTAATGCACTCAAGAAACCTTAGTTACCATTCTGAAATTTGCACCAGTAAGCACTTTCACTTATCACATAGTTTTAGGACACTTAGAAGTGAGTATTAGGTCGACCACCATAGTTGTAGGATAGTATAAGGTCAGTAGAGCAAAAGGCACAAGTGAGGGTCAATAGGTTTTGGATAATTTAGGAAAGGCACAATGAGTTAGGAAGCCCAAATTCGAAGACTTCGTTTAGTTAGCGACCAAGTAACTTAAGTGGTGAGTCGAGATCATCCAAGCCTAGTGTGGCATTATGGTGTATAAGATGTTATTTGGTATTAATATACGATATGTGATTATGTGGCTACGTGTGTACATTTAAAAATATAAATGTTGGATATGAATTAAGTGTGTATAGGCCTAAGTGCCATCCATGTTTAATTTCGGGTTGTAAATAGGTTAAGATGGAAAGAATATATTATAATGAGGATTATTATTATTTATGTAGGATCTCGAGACGAGGGAAAACTTGCCATAAAAGTCGAGTGAAGCTCCGGTTGTTGCTCCTACCAGTCAGACCAGACCAGTCTATCTCAAGGCAAGTGATTCAACTTGACCTTCGTATTTGCTGTAAACAGTTCATATATATATATCGATGCGATTATCCTGAGTCATTTTGATGTATTTAAATTAAGCGTATCTTTTGTTTATCTTTGAGTTACATAGAGATGCCATGAACCCTCGAGTACATATTGCAAGTAGTTCAAAAGTCCTTCATGATAGTTTAATGCCATGATAAATTAGAGATGCGTTATAATATCTTATTGATCCTTTTGTTTATCATGCTATTGATCCCTGAGAAATCTTGATGTTGCACCCTGATGCTTTGATTCAACTCTTGAAATAACCTCGATAGAAACTTTATCTTGATACCTAAAAGCCAATCATTTCTTAAATACATTCATGATTGTTTGATAACCCTATCCTTACCCTAAAGCTTGATACCCTGTTATATACTGAGCTGATGATCGCTTTCTTTATATTTTAACACCTTTATCCTATTGGAAACAGTGATGCCTATCTTTTGATGTTCTAATACCTATATCTTGTCTACAACCGTTGCTTTAAGCCTAGTTTGGCATTACTCTTTCATCTTATCCAATAGCCTGGCTTAATTTCCTTGTCTAAGTTCTTGTTTATGGAAACCTCTCAATTACCCTAATATAGTAAAGTCTAGTAGATCATGGCCCTGAGATTTAGTGTCATATTTCCAGTGTTTCAAGTTGATCTATAATCCCTTGATAAAAATGATTTCAGTCAAAAGAGATTTTGTCATAAATCGGCATCAGTTTTCAAAATGAATAAAAGGTGGATTTTTCAGTCCCAAAGGGGGACAAATGTTTTCTTGAATGGTGGATCTGGACTGAGACGCGAGTCCTTTCCACACTTATATTAGGCTTAAAAGTTGCCTAGGGATTCCCAGTAATGTTTTAGAACCCAGCGAGGTTCGGGATTACTTCGCGGCTGATCACCGGCTGTAATCCGTAGCGTCATAAAATGATTTTGATTAAGAATGGTTTTAAAAGTTTGTTTTGATGCAAGCAAAATGATGCCAACTCACATAAGTTTTATCTCTCGATTATCATTGATTATGTCATTCCATTGTCATTCCTAAAGGTATATTTCGATTTATGCTTTGCGTTGTATTGTTAGCACTTGTTGAGCTTTTGGCTCACTTCTTGCTTTACCCTGATATTACAGCTAGCAGCCATGGTTAGATTCAAGCAGACTGCCCGTAAGACCTGTGATGCTGATGCTTATGTTCGAGCTCAGGTAGAATAAGTAATAATAGTTGTGTGAGGACTCGGTATTTGTAATCAGATGTAATAGTTGGTAGTGTTGGGCTGTTCCAAACCCTAAACTGTAAGATCTTGGATTTTGGTTGTGTAATACTCATTAAAATGATGTAATAGCTATAATTATTTTGCTATTTAAGTTGGGGGTGTGACAAAGCTGACCCGGAAGAATGAGAGATTTGTTTGGACGGAGAAATGTGAAGAAAGCTTCCAAGAGCTAAAGAAAAGACTAGTGACAGCACCAGTGTTAGCATTACCAGATGAAACCGGGAATTTCATAATTTACAGTGATATTTCTCTTAAAGGATTAGGTTGTGTGCTAATACAACATGATAAGGTTATTGCGTATGCGTCTAGGCAGTTAAAGCCCCATGAGCAGAAATATCCAGTTCATGATCTTGAGTTGGCAGCTATAGTATTTGCTTTGAAGTTATGGCGTCATTACTTGTACGGAGAGAAATGTGATATCTACACGGATCATAAAAGCTTAAAGTACATATTCACCCAAAAGGACTTAAACATGAGACAAAGGAGATGGTTGGAGTTGATTAAGGACTATGATTGTTTAATTAATTATCACCCAGGTAAGGCTAATATGGTAGCTGATGCTTTAAGCAGAAAAGAGAAATTAAATATGGCCCGTATCGCGGATGAATTAGCCCGGGACTTAGAAAAGATGGAAGTCGAAATTCGAGTATCAGGTGAAGATCGGGAAACGCTATACGAGATTACTTTCCAGCCAACATTAATGGAAAAGATTAAAAGATGTCAAGAAGGAGTTATGGAACGAGAGTTGGAAGATCTGACAGGAGAAGAATTATGTACTCAAAAGGATAACCACGGTCTATATAAGTTTTCCTCTCGCATCTGGATTCCTAATGTAGCAGAACTGAAGAATGAAATATTGCATGAAGTGCACAATTCTAGGTTTTCTATTCACCCTGGTAGCACGAAGATGTACCAAGATTTAAAGAAGCACTTCTGGTGGTCAGGAATGAAGAAAGAGATTGCGGAGTGGGTTAGCAAGTGTCACGTGTGTCAGAGGGTAAAAGCAGAGCACCAAAGGCCCAGTGGATTGTTGCAGCCTCTGGAGATTCCACAGTGGAAATGGGAAGAAATTGCAATGGATTTTGTGGCAGGCTTGCCGAGGACAAGATCGAATCACGATGCCATTTGGGTGATCATTGATAGATTGACCAAGTCAGCGCATTTCCTCCCGATTAATGAAAAGTATTTTCTGGAAAAGCTAGTTAAAATATATTTAGATGAGATAGTTTCCAAGCATGGGGTACCTGTGTCTATAGTATCGGATCGAGATTCAAGATTTAATTCAAGGTTTTAGACAAAGTTTCAAGAGTGTTTAGGAACTAAGTTAAATATGAGCACCGCTTATCATCCTCAAACTGATGGTCAAAGTGAAAGAACGATTCAGATGATCGAAGATATGTTAAGGGTATGCACTTTGGATTTTAAGGGAAGTTGGGATGATCATTTACCGTTAATAGAATTTTCCTATAATAACAGCTATCACGCCAGCATTGGAATGCCACCCTAAGAAGCTTTATATAGACGAAAGTGTAGATCACCTCTGTATTGGGATGAGGTAGGAGAAAAGAAAGTGTTAGGACCTGAATTAGTACAACAACCCAAGGAAGTAGTGGGGTTAATTCGAAAAAGATTGGAAGCCGCTCAGAATAGACAAAAAAAGAATGCAGATTTGCATCGAAAGGACATAAGTTTGGAAATAGGATCATTGGTATTACTAAAAGTTTTGCCATGGAAGGGATTGGTTCGATTCGGTTAGAAAGGTAAACTGAGTCTGAGATATATAGGACCATTCGAAGTTTTGAATCAAATAGAAAAAGTTGCATACGAAATAGCTTTACCCCCGCAGTGGCAGCATGTCCATAATGTATTTCATGTGTCCATATTGAAGTCGTACATTCCTTCCTCGAATCAAGTAATTGAATATGAACCGATCGAGCTTCAATCGGATTTATCCTATGTGGAGCAGCCAATCCAGATATTAGACCGTAAGGAGCGTGTACTTAGGAATAAATCTATCCCTATAGTTAAATACTGTGGAGAAACCCTAGGGTAGAAGAGGCTACCTGAGAACTAGAATCAGATAAGCTTGACAAATATCCTCACTTATTTAATTAGTAGAGATTCTGAGGATAGAATCCTTTTTAAAGGGGAAGGATATAACGACTCGTATATTTCTGTATTATTTAAATATGTAATTATTACGTAGATAATTAATAAAGAAGTTATAGTATTTATGGTCTATGTGTTTAATTATTATTGTTTATACGTGATTGCTGGTTTGTGTGATGTATTTTTATGATTAGCTGGTGCACAATGTTATTTTTGTTTCAATTTTAAAAAATGATTTTATGACCATTCTATTTTCAAAATTATTTGGGTTATCTCCAAAATTGTTTTTATGATTTTATAATCTTGCTAATTATTTTAGGGATTTTACAAAATTTACAAATCAGTATTTTGTTATTTATTTATTCTTCAACGATTTTCTGAATTCATTTAAATTGTAAAATCCATATTTAATTCTTGGATTCTTCAAAAATTATGAAACTCATATTTTATTATGTTTACAATATTCTGAGAATTTTAAAATTATTCTGGTAATTTTCGAGATTGATTTTACTCGCGTGCTGTTCCGTTATTTCATTTAATGCGGGTATAAGTTGTGTGTGTAAAGTGCTTTAAAAATTATGAAAGTTTTATTTTTATTTACTTCCGAATATTTCGAGAATTCTGGTATAAATTTTGTAAATTTTTCGGGATGTTTTAGCTAGTAGCTGGTACGTTATTTTAGTCAGGAACAAACCAAAATTTTTGTAAAAGCAGGGCAGGGACACGTGTCAAATGGTGGTTTCTCCTGTTGATACGTGGCTGCAGTTGGGTTAATCTAAAAAAAAGAAAAAGAAAGAGGAGGAAACCTCCCCCTTCCCTTGTTCTTGACCCCGTTCGTCTCTCTCTCTCGAAATCTTTGTGATGTGTTGGTTTTGTTGTATCTTTGTCCTTGTTGTTCGGTACTGATTTGCAAATTTTGATTTTCTGCAGAATTTCATTGAGTGATTTTGTGATATTAAATTCGGTGGGTGCGGAAAATGATTTTTTTTAAAAGAATCGGTGAAATTATTTAGAAACCCGTATATTTTCGGGCACCAATAATTTTGCCGCCGCGCGCGATGAATTTTAACGAGCGCGCGGTGGACGGTGATGACCCTGTTCTGAGTCCTAAATATTTTAATAAATAAAATTTGTATAAATTGTTTTCTGGACTAAAAATTTAGTTATGAGACGATTCGAATTGATTTATGTTGGGATTTGACTTTGATTGATGTTTCGACGGGTAGGCCTATAAACAGAGGAGTCGCTGTCCAATTTTTTCTAAAAATTACCTTAAATTATAAATCGAGTATATATATCTCGTTTAATATAAATTAACCCCTGATTGTTATGTGCACTATTATCACGTATATGTTATTGTTATTAATATACATGCGAGTCGGGGATTATGTCGTTGGGTAATTAATTAGTGAGGAAAGTCAAGCATAATCGGTTGTTTAACCTAGGTTTTTCGATTTCGTAGGTTCGAGTCAAAGGACCCAGTAGTTGAAGTCAATTAGAGTTAAGCCAGAGTTAGTGCAAAGCTTCATAAGGCAAGTACCCCTGAACTAATCTTTTACAATTCAGTATATATGAATAGTTGTTGATTTAAATTATGTACTGGAACAGAACATTTTAAGTTACGTATTCTCCGTAGGTTTTGGGGAAAAAGTAACTTCTGAAAATGCCTATCTCTAGATTGTGATTAAAATTGAAAAAGGGATTTTTAGAATGTGTGTTGTAATCGTTTAAAAAGAGATAGGTGTAAATGATTTGGAAACTGGATAAAAATAAATCAGATATTGGATGGTCAGTGGTGTAAGAGGTCCGTTATTAGGTAACGGCCCAGCATGGTTGCGTTAGAGGCTAAGTCGGATGCGCGCATTGGTAGGCCGCTTAGTCCAGCATGACAGAGACCTAGCTAGTCTCTGAGTTCCGGAACGAAATTTATGGTGGGATAGACTGATCAGCTGTCCCTAGAATTCATCCTCTTTTATATCTGATAAAGGTTTAATGGTTCCCGAAACGGAACAAACGGTTTATAGTCCCCGTAACGGGACAGGTGATTTGTGGGTCCAGCAATGGACAGTGGTTTTGGAAAGGAAATAGCATTCTAAAATTTAACTCTGGTATTTTTACACAGCAAACTAGAGATGATGTTATTTTGCAAAGCATGCTAGTTTTGATATCCAGTTTATACCTGTTTTACGGATTTTTCGTATATCAGTTTACTATCTGTTCCTATACTGTTTTATACATCCTGTTACTGGTTATTCATATAGAGGTACTGTTGAGCAATGGATTGCTCACCCTTGCAGCTTGTTTTGTATTTATTTGTTGCAAATGTCTAGAAGACCAGGTCAGCGTAGAGTGTCAGCCTCCGGTCCCGGCTCCTCTGAGGTAGTTTGTATCAGACCCTGAGGTCTGATGAGTTGCTGTAATAAGTGAGGATGTCTGGTTTTGAATAAGTTAGTGTGTGTGTTGTGTCCTAAATAATACTTGAACCTGTCTCGGCTCCTGGTTGGGGTCGTGTATTATAATAAAATATATATTTAGTAGTTTTTGTTATAGTTTAGCATATTTTCGGTGACGTCAGCCCCTGACCCCGGGGTTGAGGCCGTCACAACAAAGCCACCATCCTTGGACATCATTGACATAATAAATCTGGCAGCAGCAAAATTAAACACATATGACAAACTGCTAAAGATTTATGTAGCAGTAGCTGAGAAGGAGTTAAAAGAAAAATGGAGAAAGATAGATGCAGACATCCAACAAAAGTTTGGGCCAATTCAGAAGCCAGACAAAACATTCATTCATCACTCTCAAGTCAAGAATAATTCTGTGAATGAAATGAGTATGAATTATCTGGAAAAAGGCCAAACATCTTGCATTAAATATCTAAAAGCAGATCTAATCATGAAGCCTAAAAGGAACTACTCAAAGTTCTCAGACAAAAATCCTATGGATATTATGTATGAGATACCTAGGCCAGATGAGAAGAAGCTGTTCGCTAGGTCAATTATATTTTACAAAGATCTAGTAGATTCAGCACTCAAAAGAAGATTAGCCAGGATTTACAGAAATGGTAAGGAAATCTGTGTGGTGGCTGGACACCCTATGTTTGTGGAAGCTAAAAAGAAAGAGAAGGAAAGAATAAGGCAAGAAAAGAAGCAAGCTGCTCTGGATGCTAAGAAGCTCAAACAAAAGAAGAAGCAAGCTGCTATCTTAGCCAAACTTCAAGCTGTGAAGACCACAACTGAGATTACTGCACAACTATCTGTAATAGCTGAAGCTCAAGATCAAAAAGTGCAAGATGAACCATAACAGAAAAGAAGATTCAGATACAAGCTCCACTCCAAAAGAAAATTGGACTTTAGTGATGAGGAAATGGAAGACTATATTCTAAAAAAGCCTACAACTTCAACTCAGACATCAAAACCCTCAGTGGTATTTGAAGAATTCAAGGTGGTGGATCCAACTAGAAACATTCTTGGTGAACCCATTATTCCTAAGGATGAGCCGATAGATAGGATAGTTTTCCAATTCCTGAGCTAAATTTCCCTATCTTTAACAAGATAAAGAAGACAAAGACAAGAGCAAGCAAGAAAGTGAAGCCTGTGACTCTCAGATCCAAGACCCTAACCAAATCTCAATCTACAGTCAACAAGGGAGATTTTTTATACATTTGTGACATCAAGGAATTCTCTGACTTAAATCTCTACTTAGATGAATTGGAAGAAGTAAGAGGAATTGATGCTCACAAACATCTCTCTGAAAGGCTGATGTTTAAATATAAGGGAAGAAAAGAGATAATATGGCCACTTTACATGATTCTTCTAGAAAGCCAAGTTGTTCTAATAAAGATTTACTCATCTTTCAAAAAGAACTTTGGATTAAATGTGACTGCAAGAAGATTAGTTCTAAAGAAAATTGAGGAGCTGAGCAGTAATAGAGCCAAAGATGCACTACCAAAAACTCTGTCAATTCCCTTCACAGGAAAGAGAGTGCATCTGAAGCCTTATTGGCTGATGGAACTCAGGGATGAAAAGGGAGTAAGAAGATTCTTCAGATTGGATGACCAGTTGAGTTTCTCTAGAAATGAGACTCTATTGAAAGTGGCAAGAAATGCTAGATCTCTCAGAAGCTGATGAACTTGAGTTCCATAGACAACTCCAAAATAAGATAGAAGAGAATAACATGAGGCTTGGGAAGAAATCCAGACAATCAAGGAAATAAATTTATCTTCTCAGACTAGAGGAGCACCTTGATAATGATTGTGAGCAACTTATTTGTATACTTTGCATTGTTCAATTTTCAGTAAATATTGCAGAACTTATCAGTTTTATCTACTATTTCCAATCTGTAGTTTTAGGTTGTTTTGTTATCATCTAATTTTTCTTAATTTATGGCTACAATTCCAGTAGACATAAATTGGGGGAGATTGTTAGGAATATGTTGTGAACTTGATGATAAATTATACAAAACACCTTAGTAGATTTAACTTAGTAAATTTTATAGCACTCGATGGATGATCAAATATAGTCCCGATGGATGATTCAATATAGTCCCGACAGATGATGATTTGACATCCATTGAGTGAGTAGCTTATGTAATAATAAGTATTGTAGCACATTTCTGCAAACAACTTTGTGTAGATTCTGTAGGAGCATATGAATCATGTTGACTACTAGTAGATATGCAGAATAGGTTGATTAATTATAAATATGAGATGTCTTGTAATTCTGCATAAGTGAAATAGAGTCAAGTGACAAAGAGCTACCCGACGGATGATCAATAAATCTACCCGATAGATGATCAACAAAGCCACCCGACGGATGACAAGCATGTATCCGACGGATGATCAAATTCAAATATCTGTTGACAATGACAACACAGTCACATGTGTCGAGTGTTTGCAAAAGGAATGTGGCAGCCTGTTTAACAGGGATTTGAGAACAAAGAAGCATTACCATTTCCATGCTATTATGAAGATATTCAAAGATGCTGGAATAGAGAACTAAGCACACACATTTTCAGAGAAACATTTTTAAGCTGTATTATTTAGCATTTCTCTGTAAGTTTAGTTGTTCTACTTGTAAGCAGCAGTGAGCTAATCAAGCTTCACAGAGTTCTCATTCGATATATGTATATATCTCTGGTGGATACTTTCAAATCCACCAGAAAGTTTTAAAAGCTTGTGTTTTGATTCATATAAATCATTTATTCTACACTCTGCAAATCAAACACATATATATTATCAAGTAAGAACTGTTTTAAAATCTTGAAAAAGAAGCCAGAATTACATTCAATCCCCCTTCTGTAATTCTTGTTGTATTGTGAGGGAATAACATTATCATTTGCTTGGCTTTCTGGCATGAGTCATATAGACCATCATGAGTAAACACTGTACTGGGAAATCCTCTTACAAGATCTTTCCTCACAAGTTCATTGATATTGTTGAAATTGAGGTGAGAAAGTGTTTTATGCCAGTTCCAGCTGTCTTCCACAGATGCTCTACTAAGTAGACAAACTTCTTATTCATTAGTGCTTGTGGAGACGTTGGCTTCATATAAACTACCATGTCTTACACCAGTCATTACAATCCGGCCATCAGTCTTACTGACAATTTTTACAATGCTCCTTGTAGAAGTTCACATGGTAACCTCTGTCATAGATTTGACTCACACTGATCAGATTATGCTTGAGTCCTACAACTAGAGCTACATTTTTTATGATGACATTTCCAATTTTTATATTGCCATATCCCAAGATTTTTCCTAAGTTTTCAGCTCCGTAAGAAAAACTTGGGCCATCTTTCTCCTCAAATTATGATAGCAGGGATTTATAACCAATCATATGTCCTGAGCATCCACTGTCCAAGACTAGAGTATTCCTCCTGTTACCTGCAATCAGTATTTAATATCAATTAGTGTTTTAGGACCCAGACTTGCTTGGATCCTTTGGCCTTTTTAAGTTTGTTAACATATGTAGCAGAAGACTTCTTATCAGAGTTTATGTTAACATCCTTACTATCAGTATTTATACATGCAGAAACAGATTTTACTTTATTTAAAAAGGGTTTCAGTTTATAATAATCATAATACAAATTGTGATACTCTTTGCATGTATAAATAGAATCCCAAACACTACCACAATGAAAACAAGGACTCTGTAGTTTATATCTAACTGTTCTATTCCTAAACTCTGATTTAGAAGGAATAATATTTTTCTCTTTATTCTTCCTGCAAGAATTAGCAACATGATTAGTACTACCACAGTTTAAACATGCCTTTCTGGGTGTATTGGGAAGAGTTACATAATTTCCATTCTTATTAACACCTATCTTGCCATTTCAATTTTTCCTAGGCATTTTCTTTTTGTCTTTTATGTGTAAATCCTTCAGCTTTTGCTTAAGCTGCTTCTGAGTCATTAAACCAACATTTACTGATTTTGTGTGAACTTATTCACTCTCTTCAACAATTAAGTTTGATCTGGGTGCTAAGGTTGATCCTACCTCATTAATTGATTTAACAGCATCAACACTTGGATTAAACTTAATGGTCTTCAACTGAACCTTGTTCAGTTTGACCTTTGTATAAGTATGTACTGGTTTATTTTTCTCAGTTTCTTTTTCAATTTTCTTATCAGGATTAGATCTATTAGTATATCCTAATCCTGAACCCCAACAACCATTCTCTAAAATTTCCTGAGTTGTGTTTCCTGAGTTAGTCCAAAGTTTAATGACCTCTCTTTCTTTAGCCAACTCCTTTTCTAGATAAGCATACTTTTCTAACAATTTTTCTTTAACATAAACAACATTATCTCATTCTTTTTGAATTTCGAGCATGGAAAGCAACTCAGTTTCTAGGTGATCATTCCTTCTCTTTAACTCAGAGTTTTCACTATTGATTCTATTATTCTCTAAAGTTTGATCCCTATAATTAACATGCAGAGATTTAAGAAATAATCTTAATTCACAGATATCATTAGTATCGAAAGCAAGAGTAGTCTGAGGTACCTTTAATTCAACATTGTTAGCCTCAATATCAGCATTTGCCATAAGAGAATAATTGATCCCATCATCTAAATCTGATGAATCATCCCAGTTTTTCTTCTTTGAGATCAAGGCTTGTTTCTTCTCAGCTTTGGGTTTTCTGCAATAAGTTGTAAAATGTCTAATTCCATCACAGTTGTAGCATCTTTCCTTTGACTTTTCAAGTTTTTCGGATTTTGATTCCTTCCAATCAGTACTTCTTCTGTTATTCCTCTTATCAGAGTTTGAGGAACTATAACATTTTCTGGAAAATCTTCTTCTTTTCTTGAAGTTCTTGTTGAACATCTTCTTGAAGCCTTTAACCAATAGAGCAACCATTTGTTCCATGCCTTCATTGTTGTCATGATCACTATCAGTATCTGATTCAATATCAGTATTTGAGTCATCTTAGAGTTTGATGATTCAGTATCTGACTTCGCAATCTTAGCTTTTTCTTTGGAGTAACCTTTTCTCCTAGCTTTCTCCTTTGGATCCTCTTCAACTTTGAGTGCTACTGGTCTAGACTTGGATCTTTTCCTCTTTCTTCTTTGCTCCATCTCTAGTTCATGAGTTTTCAGTATTCTATAGATCTCATCTAGAGTTCTGTCATTAAGTTGATAGGTATGCCATGTTAATGTGACTTTAAAGTCCTACTTTTCAGGGAGAGCAAGTAGGAACTTCAAGTTTGAGTCCTCTAAATCATACTCCTTTTTGACAAGAGACAAGTCATTCAAAAGCTTCTGAAATTTGTCATAGATCTCAGTTAAGGACTCATTATGTCTTGAGTCAAAGTGCTCATATTCTTGAGTAAGTAGTGCCCTCATGTTCTTCTTGATAGCAGTTCTGCCTTGACACTTTACTTCTAAAGCATCCCATATCTCTTTTGCTGACTTACATCCAATAACCCTATTGGACATAACACTATCAAGACTGTTGTGCTAGATGTGTCTAAATTTTGCATCCTTCATAATAGATGAAAGATCTTCAGGAGAATAGTCTTTCCTTTCTTTGTCAACCATCTTTTCTGGTTCTTCTGCAACAGAAACGACTACCTTCATTGGTTTATGTTAAGTCAAAAAACACTATATAAGGGGGTTGAATATAGTGTTGATACAATCAAATCGATTTAGAACACAAGTATGTAACAGTAATCAAGTATATTCAATATAATAAACTCTGTTACAATAGAACAGTTGTTCTCTCTCACTGATGAACAATATCACTAAGAGCTGCTAGGTTACAATGAATAATCTTTCTCGTGAATGATAACACATATAGTGTAAACCCTAAGCTGTGTTTATATAGTACATAGTAACAAGATATCTTCTAATTGATATGAAATATAATTATGTCTCCTAAAATATATCAATCAGATATTATCTTCTACAAGTCTTCTAGCTGTCCAACTCTTCATGCATATCTTCCTTTGTTTTAGTCCAGATCCTCTCCTGTAAATCAGCTGTGTTCCTTATCTGAAGTACCCGCACTTAAGTCCTGATATAAATCCTGACGGCCTTAAGTTCTAATATAAATTCTGACTTCAGTAAGTTCTGATTTCCAGTAAACCCTGATATTAAGTTCTGAAACTAAACACAACAGATTAGAATTGACATCTCAAATATATCTAACAATCTCCCCTAACTTGTAAATTATGAAAAATATAAAAGTTAATAAATTTGATGATGTCAAAAACATTTAAGTACAAATGCTATAAGAGTTTATTTAGACAACTAACTATAAATTACAGTCCTTGCAGCTTTTACCAATTTTACTGAGTCAATCTGAATCCAAAGTGATTCTTGACAAAGTTTGATATCAGCTTCTCTTCTATATTCCTCAGGACTTGAGCTAATGTAGCCTTGACTTGCTTCATATCTTTATCTTGACTTCCAATCTGCTAGATTGCAGTCTTTAGTGCTGAGATGTGATTTCTTTCCAATCCATCACCAAGTCTGATTACCCTTGGATGAGATAAGTCTTCATTATAACATCGACATTTCTCTTTCAGAATAACCTCAAGTTTAGCAGAATCCTTCTTCATTGGAATTTCACTTCCATCATCTTCAACTATATTTGGAACAAATTCTGTAACCCTTAATCTAGAGATTCTGGCTTTATCCCTTATGGTCTTCATTATGAAATTTGACCATCTTCTGGTAATCTCAGACTTTATCTCCAAAAGATAATGAAAGAACTGAAGTCATTTCAGAGATTTGTTCAGCACATCTGATTCTGACATTCTGTATGTTCTTCCATCTTCAAGAAACAGAATCAGTTTTTCCTTGACATTACTCTTATCATGAGCATCCAGTACCACTTGAACAGATATAACCTTGTCAAGGTGATTCTGTGTAACTTCGTGAAGTGGTTTGTCAGTTAATAAAAATGGATCTCTAGTAAGTACTTCAACTCCTGTTTTGATCTTGGCTTCTTCAGAACCTAATCCAGCTCTGTCTCTTGCTTCTCTGGCTTTTAATCCAACAGTCATGAAATCAGATAGCAGTTGACTTTTCTTAGGATCTGATGGATTAACATTTTTCCATAGGAGTTTTCTCTTATCAGTAACTGTCATTTTGTTCAAATTAACTTGAGCTTTGTTAAAGGTTGATGTCTTGATGATTTGATCAGAATTTGTTGTTTCATTTATACCTTGATGTTCTGAAATGTCTTCACTCTGAACAACTTGAGCTGTGTCAGAGATTATCTTAGATTCTTCTATTATCTTCTTTCTTTTCATAGTTTGAACAGTTTCATCTTCTATAGTTGTATCATCAAAAACCAGAACCATTTTGCACACAGGTTTCATCAGGATTTGAGGAATCTTCATCTCCTGTTTCTTTGTTGGTTCATCAATCTTTCCTTTCCCTTTTTCGTTGGGATCAATCTCAACTTGTGATCTTGTATTGGGCTTTGAAGCCTCAGAAGTTGACCTTTCCTTGATCATAATGCCTTTTGCCTTAGGCCTTGGAGGTTTCTTTGCATTAGAAGCTTTAGACTTAAGATTTGTCTTCTCAGCTGCAAATCTAGCTTCTTCCTCCTTTAGAGTCTCTAAATCCATTCCAGGATTATGCTTGAGAAATAATCTTCTAGCAATTTCTTCATTAAGTATCTGAATCATGGGATCCTTATAGTATACGGTAGTCTCCCTTCCCTTAAGCTTCACAGTTTGTAGAAACTTTTGAGAGTCTTGACTTCCAGACTGAATCAAAATATCAGGCTTTGTCATTAGACTTTGATCACCAGAACTTGCTTTCAGAACTTGAGCATTCACAGCTTCAGAACTTGTATTCTTCTGTGTAGAAGATTTGCTAGAATCGGGATTTAGTTTCTGTGAAGAAACTTTGCTGCTTTGCCCTTTACCTTGACCTTTGCCCTTGCTAGGGTTTCCCTGGTCATCTTCTTTATCATCCTTCTTCTTCAATGTTTAAATAGTAGAGCATTTGGACTTAACTACCTTCTCCCCCTTTTTGGCATCATCTGGTAAGAGTAGAGAGAGAAGAAGTTCCACTGAAGATTGGATTTCATTCAGTTGAGTCTGTTGAGAGGCTTGATTTTCCAGGGCTTCATTCAGTTGGGCCTGTTGCTTTTCTTGAACTTTCTCAATAGCCTCTACTTTTTCATGAATAGGTCTGATAAACCTGTTCTTGTCTAGCTTGAGCATCAGGTCCAACTTATCAACATTTTCCTACAGTTTATCAACCTTGGCATGAGTAATGGAGTGTTGACCTTGAAGACTTTTAGTACTTAGAGCTGTAACTTTAAGTTGAGCTTTGAAGTCAGAGTTTGTCAACAATTCATCAGCTTTTGCAATATGATCTGACATAACTTTTGAGCTGGGAATGAACTCAGATTCATTTCACTTCTTGGTCCATTTAACTCCTCTGTGAGTTTCTTCCCAAGGAACATGAGCATCTTCTTCAACAAACTTTTTAAGTAGTGCCTCCTTTCCAAGAATTTGAGCTGGAGTATTTACTGGAGCACTGTCTCCAGAACTTGAGAGAAGCTCATCATCTTCTGACAACACAAGAGTGTGTGTGGCTGTAGGAGATTCTGGTACAACTTCATCTATTTCTTCATCCAGAATTGGAGTAGTTGGGATTTCAGCATTTAATGGAGAAACATGTGGAGTTGTCACTTTGCCTTGTGGTGCTTCCAGATACATGACAGATGGAATGTTCAGCCTATGAATGTCAATTTCAGGAATTAATCCTGAATCTTCACCTGTAACTGTTTCTCTGATTAGGGAGACAGGAGGTGTGATCACTGTATCTTGAACAGTGTCTTCAGCTTGAGTTGGAGGTGGCAGAGCTTCAATTACTATTGGTTCTGATGAGATCAGAGATTCCTGATCCCCTTCCTCAGCTTCCTCCGCATCTTCAGATTGAATTTGTGCCATATGCACACCTGCTCTAGTCTTCCTTTTTCTACTAGATGGAGGAGAAACATGATCTGCGTCAGAATTTGCAGATCTTTTCCTTTTCTAAATTCCAGAACCTTCAGCTTCATTTCCTTTCTGAAGAGTTGACTCTTCAGCTTCAACTGTCATAGGTTCTGATGCTGGAACCTGGACCTGTTCCTCTTCATCTGATTCATCCCTCAGAATAATCCTTCTTCTTCTCCTTGGTGGAGATTTAGGCACAGAGATAGTTCTTTTAGGCCTAGAGGATTTGTTAGATTTTACAACTGGCACCTTTTGAGAAGTACCAGAGGTTGGTTGAGAGGATTAAGCTAGTTGGAAATAACGTCTGATGGTAGGTTGTGGTTGAGAGGATTGAGCTGGTTGAGTATTGGTAGGTTGTGTAGGTGGAGATTGTGCTGGTGCTATATCAGGATATATGGTACTGTATGTGAGAGGATCAGAATTTACTAAGAACTGTTTTACTGATTGAGGAATTTGGAGGGGTCTTAGTATAGTCTTCTTATTATCAATAGATAATAAGTCTGTGAAGGCCCTTTTAGCAAGCTTAAAGGGTTTAATTGTCTTACTAAAGTTTGAGGTGCATTAGAACAACACAAATTATATATAAGCTGACAGAATCTAGCAAAATAAACTGTGTTGCTATCTTCTTTCATCCTATCACCAATAAAACCTAGCACAACACTAGCATAATCAAAATGGGTTTGATGAAGAAGAGCATCCTCAATTTGCTGACTCATGATTGGTATAGCATCAAAGTTGGAGCACTTGTTGGAAAAGGCTTTGGTAATGCAATCGAAAAAGAAACTCCGCTCCCTCCTGATATGGGGCCTCTTCAATTGTCCCAGCTTGGACAAAGATTTCTCATAGCCCAGATTTACCATCATGTTTTGAAGTGCTGATTCTCCAACTTGTGAACTGTAAGAACAGTTTTCTGGCAGATGCAATGCTTGTCGTAATGTAGACAAGGTAACCCAATGCTCATCTTCCCAAGTTGTGAAAATAATGCTTGGGGACCCAGCTTCACCACCGTTATCATATACCCCAGACCTCCATAACTCCAGAATTTGTTTTCCTGAAAGAAGCTGTGGCTGGGTTAGAGCATACCCAATTTCACTTCGAGCAAGAAAGTCTTGAATGAAGTGAAGTTCAGAAGGAGCCTCGTCCTTGTTAAGAATAGCCATGTTGCTGTTAGGAACAAACTTGGATCCATCATAGATAAGATCCTTAGGTGCCATATCTGTAAGAAATTAAGTGAAAAGTTGTGTGTACGAAAGGTGTTTGATAAAATGCCTGTAAGAAATAGCTTCACAGAATATTAGAGAGTGTTAGAGAATAAGAGAGATTAGAAAATAAGAATAGTAGGTAAAATATTGTAAATTCTTTTAACTCTCTTATTTATACACTCCACGTTACAACGGCTATTTTTGTGAAGCAAAACAGACTTTTTACACATGGCAGCATGTAAATAGTCAAAAAAGTAATGAGTGGGCACGGTAAACGTGCAGTAATTATTGCTCACATGCTGTTACCAAAACAAACACGCAACCCATTAACCAAATGATTATCACTGTTTTTATCTCACATAATTATTTTCTAACAAAATATAACCATTATAGTAAATACTAAAAATAAGTCAAGTAATTAAATAATGCCACGTAAGCATCAAAGTTTCTATCAGGATTTGCATCAGAACTTGACTATTATCAGAATTTAACAGTCATCAGAACATGGCTTCTGTACTCAAAAAGTGAATGACTGTTTCTGTGATTCATCACACAGATACTGACTGGTTTCTTCAGAGTTTAATCATTAGAACTTTCATCAAAACTTGTCCTCAGAATTTATGCAATAATACTTAACTTTTTATCAGAAATAACTTAATCACCACAGTAATTTTCATCATTCATATGGAGTGAGAGTGTGTGCATTTGCAAATGATCAGATAAAGATTAAAGTCTGATAAACTTCAGATATCTTAGAAATAAGGCATAACTAAGAAAAATGCTTAAAATTTGTCTTTAATTTTGAAGTCTACTATAGAATAAATATATGCAAGAGTCCACCTCAACTGTTTGTGCTCATTTTATGTATCTTTTGACATTCTTTTTACAGTGGCTTCTCAGTATAAATGAGTCACAACTGCTATCAGAATTTATGCTATTATCAGAATATTTCTCCAGTAATCAGAGGACGTGAAAAGTCACCAAGAAAAATTTATTTGCTTTTCAAATGCATATAACTTAATACCAGCAATGCACTTGGGTCTTCCCTTTCACATATTTACTCTAGATCTCAAAGGAGTACCTGACTTTAATTTTTCTTTTCTTTTGCTTTCTTCAGATAAGTGATGCTTATCAAGCATGTAGTTCATCCTTAAGATTTACTGACATCAGAATTTGATAGATGAGAAGCAATAATCTAGTTTGTGACTTAGTAATAAGATATACAAAGTAAATTTGACTAAGATTAAAATCAGAGTTTGCTTGTGTTATGGATTTCCACATAAATAACTAATTCAAACAAGGGATACACAGTTTGTTAAAGACTACTAAGTCAGCATCTAACAAATAATCCTCATTGGAGTGAATAGTCACAGAACATTTAAAACACTATCAGAGTATATAGAATCACATCAGATAACAATCAGTATTTAATATATTACAATTTAAGCACATATTACATGGAGATAAGACAATCTGTAAACACTGATCATAAAGTCTGATGCATGAGAATAAAAACTAAACAGATTTTGAGAAAGAACCTGAAACCATTCCAATTTCATTTACCAGTCTTGTAAAAGTAGCTTCACATAGTGGTTTTGTGAAGATATCTGCTAGTTGTTGATCTGTTAGAACACATTGCAATTCCACTGTACCTTCCATCACATGTTCCCTTATGAAATGGTACCTAATGATGATGTGCTTTGTCATTGAACGTTGATCTGGATTACCTGTCATAGAAATAACACTTTGATTATCACAGTAAATGGGTATTTTAGAAAATTCTAACCCATAGTCCAATAACTGATTCTTCATCCAAAGAATCTGTGCACAACAGCCTCCTCCAGCAATATATTTTACTTCTGCAGTTGATGTGGAAATTGATTTTTGTTTCTTGCTAAACCAAGAAACCAACCTGCCTCCAAGAAATTGGCAGCTTCCACTAGTGCTTTTCCTGTCTATTTTGCATCCTGCAAAATCTGCATCTAAGTAACCTATTAGCTTAAAATCTGATTCCCTAGGATACCACAATCCTAGATCAGCTGTACCCTTGAGATTCTTGAAAATTCTTTTCACAGCTATTAGATGAGGTTCTCTTGGATCAGTATGAAATCTTGCACAAAGACAGGTAGCATACATGATATCAGGTCTACTTGCAGTTAAATAGAGTAAAGAGCCAATCATACCTTTTTAGTTAGTAATATCTACTGATGCTGCAGTATCTTTATCTAACTTGGTTGCAGTGGCCATGGGAGTTGTTGCAGTTGAACTGTCTTGCATTCCAATCTTCTTGAGTAAATTTCTGGTGTACTTGGATTGATTTATGGAAGTACCTTCTTCAGTTTGCTTGACTTGAAGTCCCAGAAAATAGCTAAGTTCTCCCATCATACTCATTTGATATCTTGACTGCATTAACTTGGAAAATCTTTCAAAAAGTTTTGTATTTGTAGAGCCAAAGATGATATCATCAACATATATCTGTACCAAAAGTAAGCCCTTTCCATGGTTGAGGTAGAACAGAGTTTTATCAATTGTGCCTCTGGTAAATCCACTTTCCAGGAGAAATTATGCCAGAGTTTCATACCATGATCTTGGAGCTTGCTTTAGGCCATAAAGTACTTTGTCAAGCCTGTAGATATGATTTGAAAATTTTGGATCTACAAAGCCTGGAGGTTGTTCAACATATACCTCATCTTCCAATTCTCCATTGAGAAAAGCACATTTCACATCCATTTGAAAGACTTTAAACTTCTTGTGAGCAGCATAAGCCAAAAAGATTCTTATGGCTTCCAATCTAGCAATTGGAGCAAATGTTTCATCATAGTCAATACCCTCATGTTGAGAGTAACCTTTAGACACCAGCCTTGCTTTGTTTGTTGTAATTATGCCATCACTCTCGGTTTTATTTCTGAACACCCATTTTGTACCAACAATGGATCTGTTCTTTGGTCTTGGTATTAGGGTCCAGACTTTATTTCTTACAAATTCATTTAACTCTTCCTGCATTGCTTGCACCCAATCAGCATCTTGAAGAGCTTCTTCCACTTTCTTTGGTTCAGTCTGAGATAGAAAGGAGTGATAAAGACATTTATTTGATGTTGCAGTTCTAGTTCTGACACCTGCTTCAGATCTCCAATTATTACAGGTGTGTGTGATTTAGTCCACTTCCTTGCAGATGGAAGTTGATCTCTAGAACTGGATCCTCCCTCATGATCCATGTTGTGTCCATCAGCATTTTCTGATGCCCCCCTGAAGTTATGCTCTCTGAAATTTCAGAATTTGAGTTGGATCCTTCAGGAATTGAAGAATCAGAGTTTCCAGAATTATCAGAATTTGTCTCATCAGAACTTGATGAATCAGAACTTGAAGAACCAGTGACAAGTTCTGATGCTTCTTGAGAGTCTTGAGATGTGGTAGGATCATTAGATTGCTCCCCCTGAACATGTGCATTTTCCCTTGGAGTAGTTATCACAGTTTCAATAACATCAGAATTTAACCCGTCAGAACTTACAGGATCAGGATTTAGGTCATCAGAATTTACAGAACCAGAATTTAAATAATCATTTTCAAATCTCAGCTGATCATGATCATTGAAATCTTCAAGTCCAGTAATCTTTTTATCATCAAAAGATACATTGATAGATTCCATGACAACCCTTGTTCTTAAATTATAGACTCTGAAGGCTTTTATGGAAAGTGGATATCCAACAAAAATTCCTCATCAGCTTTTAGATCAAATTTTGACAGCTGCTCAGGATGAGTCTTAAGAACAAAACACTTGCATCCAAATACAAGAAAGTATTTCAGATTTGGATTCTTTTTCTTCACCATCTCATATGGTGTTTTTTCATGCTTGTTTATGAGTGAAGCATTCTGTGTAAAACAAGCAGTCTGCACAGCTTCAGCCCAAAAATAGGTTGGTAGCTTTGCTTCATCAAGCATAGTTCATGCAGCTTCAATAAGAGTCTTGTTCTTTCTTTCTACAACTCCATTCTGCTGTGGAGTTCCAGGTGCTGAAAATTCCTGCTTTATTCCATGCTCTTTGTAGAACTCTTCCATGATTGAATTCTTGAACTCAGTGCCATTATCAGTTCTTATTATTTTAACAGAATCTTTGACCAACTTATCCAGCTGTCTAACATGATCAGTTAGAGTAGATGCAGTTTCATTCTTCTTGTGTAAGAAATACACCCAAGTGTATCTTGTGAACTCATCCACTATAACCATAGCATATTTCTTCTTTGCAATGGACATGACATTTACTGGACCAAATAGATCAACATGCAGTAAGTGATAAGAATCAAGAATTGAGGATTCCGTTTTTCTCTTGAATGAAGATTTTCTTTGTTTTGCCTTTTGACATGAGTCACAAAAACTATCAGGAGCAAATACTGATTTTGGTATTCCTCTCACAAGATCTTTCTTTACTAGCTCATTTATGTTGTTGAAATTTAAATGAGAGAGTCTCTTGTGCCAATTCCAGCTTTCTTCAATTGATGCTCTACTTAACAGACAGATTGTAGAACTATTAGAGTTTGTTGAAAGTCTGGCTTCATATATGTTACCATGTCTGTAACCTTTCAGAACCACTTTGCCTGTAGAATTACTTACAACTTCACATTGTTCTTCAAAGAAATCCACATGAAAACCTCTGTCACAGATTTGACTCACACTTAGCAGATTGTGTTTAAGTCCCGAGACAAGAGTTAATGTTTCAATTATGACATTCCCAAGATTGATATTGCCATATCCCAGAGTTTTTCCCATGTTGCCATCTCCATAAGGAACTCCTGGGCCAGCTTTCTCTATAAAGTCTGATAGCAGGGCTTTACTTCCGGTCATATGTCCTAAACATCCACTGTCCAGAACTAGGATGTTTTCATGTTGCCCTGCAATCACAAAGACCACTATTAGTTAGTTTTAAGAACCCAGACTTGCTTGGATCCTTTGGCCTTTTTAAATTTGTTAGCATTTGGAGCGGATTTAGTTTTAGAGTTTATGCTAACATGCTTTTTATCAGACTTTATATCAGACTTTGCATCAGAATTTACACTAGAAGGAATTACACTAACTTTCTTCAAAGAAGGTTTTATTTGATAATAATCATAGTACAAACTATGATATTCCTTACAAGTATAAATAGAATATCGTAAACTACCACAATGAAAACAAGGATTTTGTGGTTAAAACCTAACAGACTGACTCTTAACTCCTGATCTAGGAGGTAAAAAGTTATATCTTTATTTTTCTTGCCAAAAGAAGCAAGATGGTTAGAGTTTCCACAATTATTGTAGTTCTTTCTAGGAGCATTAGGAACAGACATATAATTATTGCTTTTATTCACACCTTTCTTTCCATTCCCATTTTTCCTAGCTTCCTTAACCTTGTTCACATTTCTAATCTCTTTCAACTTATGCTTAAGCTACTTCTTTGTCATTAAACCTATGTTTACTTCAGCTGGTTTATCATGTTTTAATTTGTCAGAAGTTGACTTTTCTTTGACTTCTGTTTTAGAGTCTATTATGTTTTCATATTTTGACTTATCAGAATTTGACACAAATTTGACAGGATTAACTTTAGGTTTTTCAGCTTTCTTGGTAAAGTTTTATTTAGATGACACAGTTTCCTTTTCTTCTTTATCATCTAGATGACCTAGTCCTTCTTTCCAATTTCTATTTTCTAAGATTTTCTGAGTTGTTCTTCCAGAGTTAGTCCAAGTTTTAATTATCTCCTTTTCCTTTTCCAGTTCAGATTTAAGAGATTTATTCAGTTTTAGCACTTCATCTCTAACATACAAAGCCTCATCTCTTTCTTTCTGAGTTTGATGGAACATAACTGTAACACCCTCAGATCCGGGTGGTCACGGTCTTTCTTTCCATAAATATCACTTAACTTAATTAAAAATAAATAACCTCATGCTGTGACCCCACAATAACACACACCACAACACGTTATAGTCTTAGAGACGAAATTGAAATAAGTACAAGTCCTTGGTTCCACAATTTAAAAGTTATTACAACTCAAAATGATTACTTAATAAGTTTACAGTTAATTGCCATTATCTTCCACAAGTTATAATTATACATAATTGATTCCCAAAAGTAGAGTGCACGGTCTACAGATAGATCTACCTCTGCAGCTATAGCAGCTATGATATCAACGGGAAGATATGGGACGCTTCCTAAGCTCTTGCGCTGGGTCTACTTGAGTCTGGCCATCCTTTCTAACTGTTGTTGTGTGATGAAGAGATGAAGCAAGAGTGAGCATTACAGCTCGCAAGATAATATATAGTGTAATCAATAATGCAAGTATCTAAATAGATAACTTACTGGAAATCTTTATCAAATGTAAGATAATTACTTACTGGATATAAGCTTAAAGGAAGATGAAATTACCAATTACTTCACTATACTTATATCATTTAGAAAAATACTTGAACTATTACTGTTCAAAGTATAATAAGTTTCCAAAGGTCTTCACATAGATGGGACCACAAGATAAGACTTGAATAGATTCAATCTTTGAAATGTGAGTTGAAAGAATAAAGTTACGAGATACTTCATTAAGTCCCGATATATATACCCATATATATCTCTCTTACATTTCCTGAAAACCTCTTTCATGTAAAGTATGAAAAGAGTTGTAATATTCAATGAATTTGGAAAGAAGAGAAATTTGGCATAAACCCGATATATCGCTGATCAGGAAAAGATACCCATTAAGTAACCTTTTCTACTATAGATGGATGAATTCCTTGTCAGTCATCACCCTGGCTGCATTAGGACCTCACGCTAGACCGTTACCCGACCACTCACACGTGGATGGATTATCACCCAGCCTATTACACCTTCATAGACCGTAGCCCGGCCTGTCGCTTATGCCGACTCAATTAGATGGAGTTACTTCCCGAACATTGGGCAAGTAATCAAATTGTTTTCCCAAAATAGCAACCTCGTTGCGAATATAAAATACACCACAGAGCCGAATCCCTTAGATTTTTTGAGCGAGTATTCAAGTCCCCTTTAAAAGGAAGATCTTAAACTTTGAAAACGAGTTTTGGGATCCGCTCTAACTTTTAAATTCATTTTGAAGACTCAAAAACATTTTAAAGAATATTTAGAGTAATGATGATTTAATAAAATAAATCAGTCCCGATATATTAGAAAATATCTTAATATTATTATTTAAATAATATTTCCCTAAGGATAATCTTTATAAACATAATTGAAGTAGAAGTTTTAAAACTCATACTTGAAATGAATAATAAATAACAAAAGATATACTTATACGAAAGTACGATCTTTATTTGAATAATCGAAAATAAGTTTGATTATTATTCAAAACTATCGGATATACCTTATCCGATTAATAATTATAGAAAACTATATATATATAAGTATACATATATTATACTCGGGAACATCGACTCCCGGTTTAGAAAAATGTTCACATTTGGGTCCTCTATACTAAGGGTATACGCAACTACTGTTTATCTCTAGCATAGGTATTACGCAGTTTATAATCAATTGAATTGAGAACAAGGTATCAAGATTACAAAACAGGCATGCATATATATCATATCAACATGCTCCAATATATCGCAAGATTTGCTAATAACAATCATGCACTTATCGCAAGATAATGCATATACATATATACATCACAACAACAGTTATACGGGTAGAAAACTTGCCTGAGCGACTAGGGGTGGTAAAAGGCCTGGGGCGAGTCTGGTAACCTATAAACAACATATAAGTTGGAATTAAACCACGGTCTCTTAAGAAACCAGTCTTTAACCAATTAGACCCTAATGTCCGCTTTTACGTTTAACGATTCACATAAATCGCTCGAGTACCCTCGGCTCCACCATTTTTAATAAATTAACCGTTATGAATTTTAAGGCGACTCTTTCATGAATACTCTACCAACTGACCTATTAACCTTACATAATTGTTTCATACTCCAAATAGTCATTTAAAGACCTTAACCAAGGTTTCAAAGTAAGGCGAGGGGTAATAGTTCGTTCGCGAAACGCCGTTACTTAAAACGGTCGTTTCTCCTAAACCGTATATCGGATCAAGCGAACCACATATAAAAACGAAGCTTATGACACAATCTAGCTAAACATGGAAAAGTCACAGATTCAACAGTTAGCTCTCTATCCCGAACACTAAGAACAAGTAGTTGTATAAAAACGGGCATCACGACGGCTATATTTACGCAATTACCAAGTTTAAACCACTCCAAACAACCACAATTCAACTCACAACCACCATTACAACCAAATTTCACCCAAACCTTACGACATCAGTCCCAAACATCAAGATTTTCCAATTCATTCAACCATAAACATGAACTACTAACTATACTTAAGTTTCATTAACTATAAACAAGATTCCATCATCCAAATCACTACAAATCCAATCCAAACTTTAAAAACACAAGCATCATGCTTCTCATTTACTATAACAATCAAAAACATTCCTAATACTCAATGTAAAGTTAGGGTTTGAAGTTTTATACCTTCTTGAAGCTTCCTTACACAACACAAGAGCTTTGAATGCTTAAAAGAACCTTGATCCTTGCTTGTATAACCTTAAACTTTCATAAAAAATCAAGAAAATTAAAGTTATTTCTTGAAGGTTACTATTCACCATCTTCTTCCTTGATTTATTGGAAGAGATTCTTGAAGAATTGGAAGCTTAAACTCCTAGGATATGCTTATCTAATCATTAAGAAGCTAAGGAATTTACCTTGGATTTGTTTATGAAGTGAAGCTTGAATTCTTGAAAATTTTCTTCCTTGGAATCAAGAAAGCCGAGAGCAATGTTCTTGGGAGGGTGTTTTTTCTTTGTTGATTGTGTTTGTGGTGGAAAATGGAAGTTGAATGAGATATTTTGGTGGTTAATTAGATGATTAAAGTGAGTGGAGTGTGATTAAGCATGACATCACCTTGGTGACTTCATCATTTGTCACTTGTCATTACTTGGTGGTGGAAGCATCTTTTATGATAATCCTTGCTTAATTGCTTGATCATCATCCTTATTCCTTGCACTAATCTCTCTTGCATTACTTGTCATTTAATTATTTTACGACTCATTTATCGTTTGAGAGATCATATCCGGGATCTTATTACTTGGGTTCCCCTAATCCTTTCTCAATATTTTATATACCTTTTATGATCCTCTCTTATAATCTTTGAATTTAAATCCTTTTAACCATGTTACCTTATACTCAATTATTTCAGTATCTGGTGGATTTTCGAGAAAAATCAAAGTGTTCGAATTTGGATTCTGGAGATCTTTACATACACTTCTAAGATCTTAGAATATCAATAAAAGAACCGCTACATAGTGTGGCATAAAATTTTTTCTTAATCAGCAAAATCACTATTCATAAGGGTTACAAAAAGTCCAAATTTTTTGGGGTTATTACAATAACTAACTCTTTTTCTAAATAGTCATTTCCGTCTCTAAGAGCAAGACTTTCAGATGTTAATCTTTCATTTGTTAAAGTCTGATCTCTAAAACTAATGAACATGGTTTTAAGATATAATATTAGCTCAGAAATATCATCAGTATGAAAAGCCAGAGTTGATTGAGATACCTTTAATTCAGCAGCATCAGAACTACTATCAGCATTTGCCATTAAGGCATAGTTCACCTGATCTTCAGAATCTGACGTGTCTGCCCAGTTTTTCTTCTTTGTGATAAGTGCCCGACCTTTATCACCTTTTCCTTTCTTGCAGTCAGGAGAGATGTGGCCTCTTTCACCACAATTGTAGCATTTGACATTTGAGTTGTCTCCTCTGTCAGACTTTCCTCCTTTGCCTTCAGACTTTCTGAACCCTTTTTTTTTCCAGAACTTCCACTTTTCCTGGAAAACTTCTTGCCCTTTCTAAATTTCTTGTAAGCTATCTTTGTGATACCCTTCACCATAAGAGCACACAGTTGCATCATCTCTGTATCAACATCCACTTCAGATAAATTTTCAGATTCTGAATCATCATCATCAGAATATGATGACTCTGAATAAGACTGTATGATGAGAGCCTTTCCTTTGCCCCTTTTTGAGACAACCACTTTAGGAGATTCCTCCTCAACTTTAAGAGCAACTGTCTTTGACTTCCTTCCATGCCTTTTACTCCTTTGATCTGTTAGATATATGTGAGATGTCATGTCTAATACGTTTCATGTTTAGTTTTCAGATCTTAACAAACAGAAAATATCAGTACTTACTGGAATCAGTACTTACTGGAAGTCAGAACTTAAGGATATCAGGACTTAGATTATCAGAAGATAAATATCAGAAGATGGATATCAGAACTTAAGTATTGGAGGACTAACAGTTAAGGAAGGAAGTTGATTTACAGGAAAGAAGATCGAGACTAGTACAAAAAGAAGATATGCATGGAAAGAGTTAGAGGACTTAAAGAATTGTATAAGATATATGATTGTTATATTTTAGGAGACAGAATTATATTTCATATCATTTAGAATTTATCTTGTAACTGTGTACTATATAAACACAGACATAGGTTTATACTATATGTGTTATCATTATCGAGAAGATCATACATTGTAACCTAGCAGCTCTCGTGATATTTGTTCATCACTGAGAGAGAACAGTTCCATTATAATAGAGTTTATTATATCGAATATATATGTTTACTGTTACTTGTGTTCGAAATCGATTTGATTGTATTCTACACTGTATTCAACCCCCTTCTACAGTGTTGTGTGATCTAACAAGTGGTATCAGAGCCTATCTGTTAACACATATACAGTAAAGATCCAAAACAATCATGTCTGAAAAAGCAGAAAATCCAACCAAGCCCGCCAAAACTGAAGAAACTCAAAAGAATCAAATCCACAGTCGATATGAGACTATTAGGGTTCCCATACTGAGACCTTCTGAGTAATCCATATGGAAAGTGAAGATGGCTATGTTTCTGGAAGCTACAGATCCAGAATACCTTGACAGAATTAATGAAGGACCGCATAAGCCAACCAAACTCTCTGTTGTAGTTGTAGATCGGCCAGCAAATACCATACTAACGGAGAAAAGTGAGTATACAGCTGAAGATATCTCATCCATTTCCAAGGATGCAAAGGTAAGGCATTTGCTGCATAGTGCCATTGATAATGTCATGTCAAACTGGCTAATTTATTGCAAGACTGCAGCAAATGAGATATGGGATGCTTTGGAGACAAGATGCCAGGGAACAGATGCAATCAAGAAGAACAAGAGGACTATACTCACTCAAGAGTATGAGCACTTTGACTCAAAAAGAGATGAGTCATTAACTGACTTATATGACAGGTTTGTCAAACTCTTGAATGATCTGTCACTGGTGGACAAGGAATATGATCTTGAAGATTCAAATCTAAAATTCCTTTTAGCTCTTCCTAAAAGTTGGGATTTGAAGGCTACTATTATAAGAGACAACTATGTTCTTGATGAAACTACTCTTGATGAAATTTATGGTATGCTCAAGACTTATGAACTTGAGATGGATCAAAGAAGCAAGAGACAAGGGAGAAAGTCAAGGACAGTTGCTTTTAAAGCTGAGGAGGAATTCCCCAAAGTGGTTATCTCAAAGAAAGGCAAAGGAAAGGCTCTCATCATAAAGTCTGATTCAGAATCATCAAGTTCTTATGATGATGATTCAGAAACTGAAAGTTTACCTGAAATAGATGTTGATGAAGAGATGATGAAATTATGTGCTCTTATGGTGAAAGGTATCACAAAGATAGCCTACGGGAAATTCAGAAGGGGAAAGAAGTTTTTCAAGAAAGGTGGAAGTACTGATAAGAAAGGTTTCAGAAAATCTGAAGGCAAAGGTGCAAAGTCTGACAGAGGAGATAACTCAAATGTCAAATGCTACAACTGTGGTGAAAGAGGCCACATATCTCCTGACTGCAAGAAAGGAAAAAGTGACAAAGGCAAGGCACTTGTCACAAAGAAGAAAAGCTAGACAGACACTTCAGATTCTGAAGATGAGGAGAATTATGCTTTAATGGTAAATGCTGATGGCGGCCTTGAAACTGCTGAATTAAAGGTACCTCAAACAACTTATGCCTTTCATACTGATGATATTACTGAGTTGAGATTATATCTTAAAACCATGTTTATTAGCTACAGAGATCAAACTTTAACATGTGAAAGATTAACTTCTGAAAATCTTCCTTATAAGAAAAGGAATGATTATTTAGAAAAAGAGTTAGTTATGTTCCATCAAACTCAGATTGAGAGAGATGATGTTTTTTATGTTAGAGATGAATTGCTAAAATTGAATAAATCTCTCAAAACTGAGTTAGAAAAAGAAAAAGAGATTATTAGGACTTGGACTAACTCTGGAAGAATAACTCAGAATTTATTAAGTAGTGGAAACTGGAAAAAGGGCTTAGGTTATGGAGATGATAAAAGTGAAAAAGGAACTGAACAAATTGAGCCAATTGTTGTTAAACAAATTGTTAAGCCAAAGGTAAATCCCGTTAAGTTTGTAGCTAAATTGTAAAGTCTGATTCTGAAATGATGAAAGATTCTGTGACAGAAGTTAAGGAGAAGTCAACTTCTGACAAATTAGAACAGGATAAACCAAATGAAGTCAACATAGGCTTAATGACAAAGAAGCAGCTTAAGTATAAGCTGAAAGAAATAAGGAATGTCAACAAGGTTAAGACAGCTAGGAAAAATAGGAATGGAAATGAAGGTGTGAATAAAAGCAATAATTATATGCCTGTTCCTAATGCTCCTAGAAAGAAATGTTATAATTGTGGAAACTCTAACCATCTTGCTTCTTTTTGCAGGAAGAATAAGAATATAAACTCTTTACCTCCTAAGTCAGGAGTTAAGAGTCAGTCTGTTAGGTTAAAGCCACAAAATCCTTGTTTTCATTGTGGAAGTTTATGGCATTCCATTTATACTTGTAAGGAATATCATAGTTTGTATTATGATTATTATCAAATAAAACCTTCTTTGAAGAAAGTTGCTGTAATTCCTTCTAGTGTAAAGTCTGATGCAAAGTCTAATATAAGTTCTGATAAACAGCATGTTAGCACAAACTCTGATATTAAATCCGCTGCAAATACTAACAAACTTAAAAAGGCCAAAGGATCCAAGCAAGTCTGGGTCCTTAAAACTAACCATTAGTGGTCTTTGTGATTGCAGGGCAATAGGAGAAACATCCTAGTACTGGATAGTGGATGTTCAGGACATATGACTGGAAATAAAGCCCTGCTCTCAGACTTTGTGGAGAAAGCTGGCCCAAAAGTTTCTTATGGAGATGACAACATGGGAAAAACTCTGGGATATGCCAATATTAATCTTGGGAATGTCATCATTGAAACAGTAGCTCTTGTCTCAGGACTTAAACACAATCTGCTGAGTGTGAGTCAAATCTGTGACAGAGGTTATCATGTAGATTTCTTTGAAGAACACTGTTAAGTTGTAAGTATTTCTATAGGCAAAGTGGTTCTGAAAGGTTACAGTCATGGTAACATTTATGAAGCCAAACTTTCAATAAGTTCTGATGGTTCTGCAATCTCTCTGTTGAGTAGAGCATCAATTGAAGAAAGCTGGAATTGGCACAAAAGACTCTCTCATTTAAACTTCAACAACATAAATGAGCTTCTAAAGAAAGATCTTGTGAGAGGATTTCCAAAATCAATATTTGCTCCTGATGGCCTTTGTGATTCATGTCAAAAGGAAAAACAAAGAAAATCTTCTTTTAAGAGCAAAACTGAGTCATCAATTCTTGAGCCTTATCACCTACTGCATGTTGATCTATTTGGTCTAGTCAATGTCATGTCTATTGCAAAGAAGAAATATGCTATGGTTATAGTGGATGAGTTCACAAGGTACACTTGGGTGTACTTCTTGCACAAGAAGAATGAAACTGTATTTACTCTAACTGATCATGTCAGACAGCTGGATAAGTTGGTCAAAGATTCGGTTAAAATTATAAGAAGTGATAATGGCACTGAGTTCAAGAATTCAATCATGGAAGAGTTCTGCAAAAAGCATGGAATCAAACAGGAATTTTCTGTACCTAGAACTCCCCAGCAAAATGGAGTTGTAGAAAGAAAGAACAGGACTCTCATTGAAGTTGCACGAACTATGCTTGATGAAGCAAAGCTGTCAACCTACTTTTGGGCTGAAGCTGTGCAGACTGCTTATTTTACACAGAATGCAACACTCATAAACAAGCATGGAAAAACACCATATGAGATTGTGAAGAAAAAGAAGTCAAATCTGAAATACTTTCATGTATTTGGTTGTAAGTGTTTTGTTCTTAAGACTCATCCTGAACATCTATCAAAATTTGATCTAAAAGTTGATGAAAGAATTTTTGTTGGATATCCACTTTCCACAAAAGCCTTCAGAGTCTACAATTTAAGAACAAGGGTTGTCATGGAATCAATCTATTAATGTATCTTTTGATGATAAGAAGATTACTGGACTTGAAGATTTCAATGATCACGATCAACTGAGATTTGAAAATGAAGACTTAAATTCTGATGACTTAAACTCTGAACCTGTAAGTACTGATGTCATTGAATCCGTGGTAACAACTCCAAAGGAAAATGCACCTGTCCAGGGGGAGCAAGCTGAAGATCCTACCATATCTCAAGACTCTCAAAAAGCATCAGAACCTGTCACTGGCTCTTCAAGTTCTGATTTATCTAGTTCTGATGAGCCAAATTCTGATAATTATGGAAGCTCTGATACTTCAAATCCTGAAGGATCCAAGTCAAACTCTGAAGTCTCAGAGAGCATCAGAAAATACTGATGGAGACAACATGGATTATGGGGGAGGATCCAGTTCTAGAAGTCAACTTCAATCTGAAATCACATACACCTGACTTAATTATTGGAGATCCTGAAGCAGGTGTCAGAACTAGAACTGCAACATCAAATGAATGTATCTATCATTCTTTTCTATCTAAGACTGAACCAAAGAAAGTGGAAGAAGCTCTTCAAGATGCTGATTGGGTGCAAGCAATGCAGGAAGAGTTAAATGAATTTGAAAGAAATAAAGTCTGGACCCTAGTGCCAAGACCAAAGAACAAATTAGTTGTTGGCACAAAATGGGTGTTCAGAAACAAAACTGATAGTGCTGGCATAATTACAAGGAATAAAGCAAGGCTGGTTGCTAAAGGCTACTCTCAATAGGAGGGTATTGATTATGATGAAACATTTGCACCAGTTGCTAGATTAGAAGCCATAAGGATCTTTTTGGCTTAGGCTGCTCACAAAAAGTTTAAAGTCTTTCAAATGGATGTGAAAAGTGCTTTTCTTAATGAAGAATTGGAAGCTTCCAATTTCTTGGAGGCAGATTGGTTTCTTGGTTTAGCAAGAAACAGAAGTCAATGTCCATATCAACTGCAGAAGCAGAATATATTGTTGCAGGAAGTTGTTGTGCACATATTCTTTGGATGAAGAATCAGTTACTAGATTATGGGTTAGAATTTTCTAAAATCCCTATTTACTATGATAATCAAAGTGCTATTGCCATGACAGGTAATCCAGTTCAACAGTCAATAACAAAGCACATCAGCATTAGGTACCATTTTATAAGGGAATATGTGATGGAAGGTACAGTGGAATTGCATTTTGTTCCAACAGATCAACAATTAGCAGTTATCTTCACAAAACCACTATGTGAAGCTACTTTTACAAGACTGGTAAATGAACTTGGAATACTCTGCTAGATGCTAACCTAGTAGTCTTTAACATACTAGAAATCTCATGTTTAATTTGTTGTTTATGTGGAAACTCATTAACACAAGCAAATTTTGATTTTGAGCTGAGTCAAGTTTACTTTGTGTATCTTATTACTAAGTCACAAACTAGATTCTTGCTTCATATCTGTTAGATTCCGATGTCGGTAAATCTTAAGAATGAACTAAATGTTGATAAGCCTCACTTATCAAAAGAAAAGAAAAGAAATGAAAATAAAAGTCAGGTACTCATTTGAGATCTAGAGTAAATATGTGGAAGGGAAGACCCAAGTGCATTGTTGGTATTAAGTAATATGCATTAGAAAAGGAAATAAATTTTCTTGGTGACTTTTCACATTCTCTGATTACTGGAGAAATACTCTGATAACAGCATAAATTCTGATAAGCAGTCGTGACTCACTTACACTGAGAAGCCACTATAAAAAGGAATTTCAAAAGATGCATAAATGAGCATAAACAGTTGAGGTGGACTCTTGCATAAATTTGTTCTATATTAGAGTTCATGATTGCTGACAGATTTTAAGCACTTTTCTTAGTTATGCCTTATTTCTAAGATGTACTGAAGTTTATCAGACTTTAATCTTTATCTGAAATTCTGATGAATGCACACACTTTCACTCCATATGAATGATGAAAATTATTATGGTGATTAAGTTGTTTTTGACAAACAGTTAAGTGTCATTTGCATAAATTCTTTCTACAAGTTCTGATGGAAGTTCTGATGATTAAACTCTGAAAAAAATAAGTCAGTATTTATATGAAGAATCACTAGAAAAAGATATTCACTTTTTGAGTTCAGGAGCCATATTCTGATGACTGTTAAAATATGATATAAGTTAAGTTCTGATATTAAATCATGATGGAATCCTTGATGCTTACATGGCATTTTTCTTTACTTGACTTATTTGTGATAAAGACTAAAATAGTCATATCAAATCAGAATATATTTGAGGTTAGTGATAAACAGTCATAATCATTTTGGGTTAGTGATAAACGTGTTTGTGTTAAGATTCTTAGACTAGGACTATCTTGTAATTTTTGCATGTAATCTATAAATTTCATGAAATGTACTCGTTTGATATATTAATGAAATTTCCCTTAATTGCAAGATTCAGTCTCTGTTTCTCTCATATTATGTGACTGTGCATGTTTTAATTGTAATTTGTCAATTTTTACTTCATCTATTTGAACTTTATCCTTTGATGAATGTTTTGATTACAATTATGGTCATTAATAAATTTTGTTGATAAAGAGGAAACAGTTGAAGCATGGGTTCATGCATCAGAACCTGTGATAGTTGGAGCTGAGAATGTTACTTCTCAGAAAGAAACTACAGCTCAAAGTTCTGATACTTTGAAAAAGAAATCTGTAAGTTCTGAAGCTGCTAAAGCAACTCCTTCATTGGCAATGAGATTGAAGAAAATGAAGGCTAGGAGGTATTTGGCTAAGGCTCCATCAGAAGATACTGAAGAAGCTGAGGAAGGGGATGAGGAATCTCTGATCTCACAAGAACTGATTATCATTGAAGCCCTTCCGGCTCAAGCCAAAGAAACTGGTACTGATACTGTTTTAACCCCTCTTGTGTCACATATTAAAGCTACAGATGATGCTAAAGAACAAACTAAAAATTCTGAAATAGATATTCATAATTTGTATATACCAAATGTTCTTTATCTGGAAGCTCCATCTACAGAAGCTCAGCAATCTCCAACTCATTTTCCATTTTTTAATGTTGAGATACCATTTATATCAACCACACCAGCTCTGGAGATAAATTTGATGTTCAGAATTTAAATGAAGTTGTTCTTGAATCTCCAGTTGCTTCATACACTGTTGTGTTATCAGAATATAATGAGTCTTCCTCAAGTTCTGAAGACAGTGTTTCTGCTGAGACTCCAGTTCCTATACTAGGAAAGGAAGAATTGGTGAAGAAATTTGTTGAAAAGGAAGCACCTATTCCTTGGGAGGATACTTACAGAGGTGTGGAATGGACCAAGAAGTGGAATGACACTGATTTCATTCCAAGTTCTAACATTCTGACAGAGCATATTGCTAAAGCTGATGAGTTGCTCACAAATGCTGATTTAAAGACACAACTCAAGATCACTGCTCTATCTACCAAACATCTTCAAGGTCTACATTATTCTACTCTTGAGAAGGTTGATACACTAAAGGAACATGCTGATAAGCTAGATCTACAGCTTAAGCTTGACAAGAATAGATATATCAGACCTACTCTTGAGAAAATTGAAGCCATTGAGAAGATTCAAGAGAAGCAATAGGCCTAAATTGATGAGGTCCTGGCTAACCAAGTTTCTCAGAAAGCTCAATTGGAAGAAATCCAATCTTTAGTTGAACTTCTTCTTTCTCTCTTACTTCCTGATGATGCCAAAAAGGGGGAGAAGGTAGTTAAATCCAAATGCTCACCTACTGAAATACTGAAGAAAAGGGATGATAAATGTGATGACCAGGGAAACTCTGATAAGAGTAGAGGTCAAGAAAAAGTTCAAGGAAAATCTTCTACACAGAACAAGTCAAGTTCTGATGCTGTGAATGCTAAAAGTATAAAGTCAAGTTCTGATAAAAAAAGTCTGATGTCAAGTTCTGATATTCTGATTCAGTCAGGATCTAAAGACTCTCAGAAGTTTTTACAAACTCTGAAGCTAAAGGGGAAGCAGACTACTGTTTATTACAAAAATCCTAAAATCCAGACACTTGATAAGGAGATAGCTAGAAGATTATTTCTGAAATAAAATCCAGGAATGGATTTGGAAACTCTCAAGGAGGAAGAAGCTAGATTTGCTGCTGAGAAGAAAAATCTTAAGTCTAAAGCTTCTGATGCAAAGAAACCTCTAAGGACTAAGGAAAAAAACATTGTGATCAGGGAAAAGTCAAATTCTGAGACTTCAAAGTCCAAGACTAGATCACAAACTGAGATTGATCCTAAGTCAAAAGGAAAAGAAAAGGTTGGTGAACCTTTAAAGATTGAGAAAAAGATAAGTTCTTCTATTCCAGTCTATCAAACTACGATGTATGATGATGATTTGATAGAGGATGAAACTGTTCAAATTCTGAAGAAAAGAAAGATAATTGAAGAATCTAAAACAACCTCTAATACTGGTCAAGTTGTACAGAATGAAGAATAGCAAGCTATAAAAAAAACAGCAAATTCTGATCAAGTTAATTTGGAAAAGATGACAATGATAAGAAGAAGCTGTTATGGAAGAAAGCTACTCCAGTTGAACCAAAATCCAATCTCTTGATGAATCAACTTGCAACATTTGGATTGAGATCCAAGCAAGCTAGAGATAAAGTTGGATTAGGTTCTGATGAAGAGAAAATACAAACAGGAGTAGAAGTTACTCTAAGAGATCCTTTCATGTTGACAGACAAACCATATGAACAAATCAAACAAAAGCACCTTGACAAGGTGTTATCTGCTCAAATCGTGATAGATGCTCATGATAAGGAAAATCTAAAGGAGAAATTGATTTTATTTCTCTATGATGGATTAACTTACAGACTAGCTAATACTGATGTGCTAAAAAAGTCTGTCAGAGAACTTCAACATATTCACTATCTTCTGGAAGTAAAATCTGATGTTACAAGAAAATGGTCAGAATACATTTTGAAGGCTATAAGAGATCTATCCAGAATCTCTGGAATAAAGACTTCTTAGTATATACCAATGATTACTGAAAGCGATGGAAGAGAAATTCCTATGCTGAAGAATTCTGCTAAGGTGGAATTATACTGAAATGAAGATGCTTATGTTATAATAAAAACTCTTCACATCCTAGAGTTATCAGATATGGTGATAGACTTGAAAGAATATCAATTCAAGCTCTCAGAACTGTGACGGCCTCAACCCTGGGGTCAGGAGTTGATGTCACCAAACCAAATTACCAAAATATAAATAACAAGATTATTATTAATATATGCTAAATTGACCCCAAACCAAGATCCGATCCAGGTTCAAGTATGATTCAGATTCACATTATTACAACCCATTTATTCAACATCTAACACACTCTAACTTTATTCAGCAACTCATCAGACCTCATGGCCTGATACAAACTACCTCAGAGGAGCCGGGTCCTGAAGGGGCGGGAACATGGGTCTGTCTGACTAGTCTTCTAGGCATCTGCGAGATATATATAACAGTTTTCAAGGGTGAGCATAATTGCTCAGCAGTACCAACATATGAATAACAGAATAAAAGATGTAATGTAATAATAGTAGGAACAGAGCTGTAATCATGATATCAACATTATATAATGAAAATCGAAGATGACTGGATATCACTAACTAGCATGCTTTATCAAAACAACGTAGTAGTGTGTTGTGTAAGTACCAGAGTCAAATTTTAGCATGCTAATCACATTTATAAAACCATTTTATCAACTAATTATACCCTTATGGGAATCACAAATCCAAATCAGATACATAACGGATATGTGAAGAGAGCTGATCAGGCTATCAACACCAGATGACTCTAATTGCCATCCCATTTACCTGTTCCGAAACTCAGAGACTAGCTAGGTCTCTGACCTGCTGGACTAATCGGTTATATAATGCGCACAACCGAATTAGCCTCTTACGTCACCTCAATAGGTCTATTCTGGCCCCAATGTATCCCATATTTGATCATTTTATCTAGTTTTCAAAACACTTGTACCTATCTCGTTTTTCAAAATCATTTATCTTGCCAGCACGCATCTTGGGGAAAAGTAACTGCCAGGCCCAATAACAGGCCCAACAGAAGGCCCAAATAATCAAGCCCAACAGATATCAACCACAGGGAGGCAACACAGCACATGAACCACCACGGCCACAATACACACGCGTCGCAACTCGCGCGCATACACTACAACCACACACAAAATTCACACACACACATGACATAAACACAACACACACATAACACACACACAAACACAAACACTCGATACACACATAATCACCTACCGCCGCCACCAAACCGGAGAACCGGCGGCGATAGCGGCCAGAAAAAGGAAGAAACGGTGATGAAATAAAAGAAAACAGGCGGCATAGGAATTATCGAGAGGAGGAAGCAAGCGGGGGAGGAAGAGTGCGAGAAAAAAGAGAGATAGAGATTAAGAGAGGGAGAGAATAGTGAGATTAGAGAGAAATGAGAGAGTAGAGCCGAGAGAGTTCGAGAGCAAAGAGATTGATGTCACAGCCCAAAATTCACGATACACTGCCGCGTGTAACCAAAAATAATACTCGGCCTTTTATTAACCTGAGAGCATGACACATGTCACGTGTCACTCTTTTGGGTAACTTCTGGCTCATTATTTTCAATTAAATGAATCGAGTTACATTTAAAACAACTTAGCAAAATTACAAAAATTATCTAAAAATGTTTTAAATATCCCAAAGTTAATAAAAACATAAATTTCTTAATTTTAAAATAATTTCTGAAAAACAATTTATACCTGCTTTTAACAAATAAACGAATCAACGCGCGAGTGAAATTAATCACAAAAATCCACAAAATAATTTTAAAATTTCCCGGAATATTCCCAACTTAAATAAATATGAGTTTCATAATTTTTGAAGAATTCGGGAATTAAATACAGATTCTACAAATAAATGCACTCAGAAAATCATACAGGGCCAAATAATTGATGAAATATTTATTCCTAAATTTTATAAAATCCCAAAAATAATTATTGTAATTATAAAATTATAAAACCAATTTTAGAGATCATCCAAATATTCATGGAATTAAAACTGCAATAAAATAACTTTTACAAGCGAAATAAAATCTTATAACTCACTAATAAATCACATAATCCAATTCTCATATTAACATATCACAAATAATTAAGTAACAATTAACAATTGCTGCCAGAAATCAATATACCTTTATTTAATTATTCAAATCTTTATTACACTTTTAAATATTAAAATAAAAAGAAAAATACACGAGTCGTTATAAGAACTGCCATTTATCAAATTGGTGATAGTAAAGATGAAGAACTGATGCAGGTCAAAGCACAGTTAGTTGAAATTCTGAGGAAAGCTGAAGACAAGCTGGTAAGAGATTTTGTTATGAATCATTATGGATTCAGATCGATCCAGTGAAGTTGGTAAGGCTACAAGGACTGTAAGTTGTAGTTAATAGTCTTATTAAACTCTTATTGTATTTGAACTTAAATGTTTTTGACATCATCAAATCTATTAACTTGTATATTTTTGCACAATTTACAAGTTGGGGAGATTGTTAGATATATTTGAGATGCCATGTCTAATATGTTTCATGTTTAGTTTTCTGATCTTAACTAACAGGAAATATCTGTACTTATTGGAATGAGTACTTACAGGAAGTCGGAACTTAAGGATATCAGGACTTAGATTATCAGAAGATAAATATCAGAAGATGGATATCAGAACTTAAGTACTGGAGGACTATAAGTTAAGGAAGGAAGCTGATTTACAGGAAAGAAGATCGAGACTAGTACAAAAAGAAAATATGCATGGAAAGAGTTAGAGGACTTAAAGAATTGTATAAGATATCTGATTGATATATTTTAGGAGACAGAATTATATTCCATATCAATTAAAAGTTATCTTGTAACTGTGAACTATATAAACACAAACATAGGTTTACACTATATGTGTTATCATTATCGAGAAGATCATACATTCTAACCTAGCAGCTCTCGTGATATTTGCTCATCACTGAGAGAGAACAGTTCCATTGTAACAGAGTTTATTATATCGAATATATCTGTTTACTGTTACTTTTGTTCGAAATCGATTTGATTGTATTCTACATTGTATTCAACCCCCTTCTACAGTGTTGTGTGACCTAACATGATCCATCTCAAGTTCATGAGTCTTGAGCATACCATAAATTTCATCAAGAGTAGTTTCAGCAAGGTCATAGTTGTCTCTTATGGTAGTAGACTTCAAATCCCAATTTTCAGGAAGAGCTAAAAGGAATTTTAGATTTGAATCTTCAAGATCATATTCCTTGTCCACCAGTGACAGATCATTCAAGAGTTTGGCAAACCTATCTTATAAATCAGTTAATGACTCATCAGCTTTTGAGTCAAAGTGCTCATACTCTTGTGTGAGTATAGTCTTCATGTTCTTTCTGATTGCATCAGTTTCCTGACATCTTGTCCCCAAAGCATCCCATATCTCCTTTGCAGTTTTGCATCCAATTACCCTGTTTGACATGACATTGTCCATTGCACTATGCAGCAGATGCATTACCCTTGCATTCTTGGCAATATATGAGATGTCTTCAGTTATGTATTCACCTTTCTCCTTTGGTATCATATTTGCTGGTTGATCAGCAACTACAACAGAAAGCTTGGTAGGCTTATATGGTCCATCATTAATTCTATCAAGGTATTATGGATCTGTGGCTTCCAGAAACATAGCCATCTTTACCTTCCATATAGGATACTCAGATGCTCTCAGTATGGGAACCCTAATACTCTCCTATCGACTGTGAGTTTGATTGTTTTGAGTATCTTGAGTTTTGTTGGGCTTAGGTGGAGTTTATGTTTCTTCAGACATGATTGTAAACTGGATCTCACTGTTTATAAATCAGCAGAGAGGCTCTGATACCACTTGTTAGGTCACACAACACTATAGAAGGGGGTTGAATATAGTGTTGATACAATCAAATCGATTTAGAATACAAGTATGTAATAGTAATCAAGTATATTCAATATAATAAACTCTGTTATAATAGAACAGTTGTTCTCTCTCAGTGATGAACAATATCACTAAAAGCTGCTAGGTTACAATGAATAATCTTTCTCGTGAATGATAACATATATAGTGTAAACCCTAAGCTGTGTTTATATAGTACACAGTTACAAGATATCTTCTAATTGATATTGAATATAATTTTGTCTCCTAAAATATATCAATCAGACATTATCTTCTACAAGTCTTCTAGCTGTCCAACTCTTCATGCATATCTTCCTTTGTTTTAGTCCAGATCCTCTCCTGTAAATCAGCTGCGTTCCTTATCTGAAGTACCCGCACTTAAGTCCTAATATAAATCTTGACGGCCTTAAGTTCTGATATAAATTCTGACTTCAGTAAGTTCTGATTTCAAGTAAGTCCTGATATTAAGTTTTGAAACTAAACACAACAGATTAGACATGACATCTCAAATATATCGTTTATGAGGACCATCATAAATCCTGCTTAGATATTCAGTATCTGTGGCTTCCAAGCACATGGCCATTCTGACTTTATAGATTGGATATTCATGTATCTTCAGGATTGGCACCTTGATGGCTTCATACCTACTCATATTGCTACTAATTTATGACGTGGCTGGGTGGTGGTTGTGGATTCTGTGGTGTTTCTTTGTCTTCCATTAAAGATTGATTTTCAGATATTAAACTGTTTGTATGTCAACAGCAATCTCTGATACCAATTATTAGGTCCGTAATTAACTGTAAAGGGGGGTGAATACAGTATGCAATCAATTCGATAAAGCTTCAACAGAATTAACAGTTTTTATATTAATAGATAAAAATTGATTACAAACGTACTCTCTCGAAGGGATGAACAAATATCCTTGAGAGTTGCTAGGTTATGCGAATGATATAACAATGTTCGCAATGCTTTTAGCATGAACCTAATATATGCTTTATATAGAGCACAGCTACACAATCAATAAAGAATCTTATTCTATTATAATAAGGAAACCTATTATATTTCCATGTATGATTGCTTATGAGATAAAGTCCTTCACCATCTTGAATTACTGCTTTCCTTTTTCTCATCGAATATCCACTGAAGTGACAAATCCTGATGACATCATTCGATGATCATCAAGTATTGATATAAGTATTGATGATGTCACTCTGCATTAAATACTGATATATGTCCTGATATGAACTTCTGATAGTTTCTTGTCCATATATCATCAATTATATCTAACAGATAAAATTAACCAAAAATCGATTTATCACAGAAGTAAAGTAGTAATAATAATAAACAGATGAATCAAATAACAGTTTATATTGATCTTTAATAAACTATTACAAAACTCTCTCAAGGACAATATTCTTAAGAGCTGCTAGGTTATGAAAATACTCGAGTTAAGCACCCCACCAAGTGATAACCTATTATATGTTTATATATCACACAACTACACAATGAATCCCTATCAATTACAAGGTATGTTACAGTATAAATTATCTAGTTTCTATATATATCTAAATTAAGAACTATGATCCTATAAATCAACAGATTTCAATTTATTCTGTAGCTGTGACTTATCCAATTATATCTTGACAGTCTTTATATCCTGATGCATATCTTGACTGCATCAGATCCTGACATTTGACAAATTCATGTAAGTGAGAACATAAGATCCAAAATAATGAGAACCATTATCAAGTATCCTTTTCCTGATAGTATCAAGAATCATGTTGGACCATTCTTTGGAAGCTTCATCTTCAACTCTTAGCAAGTATAGTATATATTTGAGCTCCTTGGTTTTCGTGATTAGTAATTCATCAAGAGATAGAACTTGAACTTGATCACCTTGCAATAAGAGTAGAATATTTTTCTTGGGTTCTGAACCATCATGTCTGTCAAGTATGATCTTCATTGCTTCTAGGATGTCTAGATGATAAACTGTAACTTTCTGACCAGGACTATCAACTAGAGTGAAATTAATCAATCTTAGATTCACCAAACCAGCTTAATGATGCCCAATCCCAGCTCTTGTATAAGGTATAGACAGTTTGAGAACATTTGCTTGTACCATCCAGGATTTCTTGTCTCTCATACTATTAGAATCAGGTAAACCTTTCACCTTTATACCTACAGGAATAAAATTAATTTTATCATTACAATTAAGATCAACAATTTTCTTTCATTTGTACTTATTCTTGATCTTAGGAAAAGTTTGAGCTCTCCTTTCTTCTCTTTCACTCAACACCCTTCTATCAGTATTCCTTCATCTACTTCTTCTAGATCTTTTAAGCATGTTTTGAAATTCCTGATTAGCTTTATCAACAACTATCCTAACTTTTTCTTCATGTCTTCTCTCTTCTTTATAAAAAACAACATCCCTTTCATCTTCTCCAACTTCAGCATTGAATGCTTCAACATAGGTAGATAAGATTTCAAGATTCAATCTGAATAGAGCTTCTTCATCTTCATTTTCAAATAGTTCAAAGATAGACACACTGTCAGGATCAGTAACTGATCTGTCAGGAGTTCCAGTGTCAGTATCTGTCCTGTCAAGAATTTTTTCTGAAATTGTCACTCTTTGTAAGGATTTAATTCTGAATTAACATGAGCAACCTCAATATGTAATTGTCTTAATCTTCTTATCAGAGGTATTTCAGTATCTTCACTTTCAGCATCAATATCAGCATTTATTAGCTTGATAGCATTATCTCAAGGTTCAGGATTGATAAATTTAGGATCAATATGATGTTTAGGAGCCTGAGCCTCAAGAATCTCCTCAATCCCGACTCCACTAGACCTTGTCCTTCTTTAAGAGGGAACAATGGCTTGAGCATCTTTCTTAGCAGCCTTTCTATTACCTTTCTTTCCACCCTTAGCTTTTTTCTTTCCTTTAGCTTGTAGCTGACTTAGATCTCCTCTTGTTGTTTAAGCATCTCCTCCTGTAACATATATGGAAATTCATCAGCTAGGTGAGTGAGTGCTCTTCTTTCAAACATTTCCTCTACTCTTCCATCTTTATGATAAAGAGTGATGTTTGCTCTAGTTAGAGTTATGAAGGATTTATAGAATCTCTGTGCATCTTCAGGATTGTCATTTATCACCTCATCTCTATTAGGAATTGCAAATAGAAGAATGTAGGCCTTTGACCGGTACTGTAGTAGCCTTGATAGAAGTCTTCATGTCAGGAAGTGAGACCAAGATAATAGCATGATCAGCTAATGACTGTGCAGCTTCTATAAAAATCTTTTCACTTGGTAACCTCCATGAATGATTCCATTCATGAGTTCTATAAGCATCAAGAGCAGGTGCATGACTAGATGATGACCCAAAAGTAGACAGTTTTGATGTTTTCATTGCAACTTTTAGTGCAACATCATTAGGATTATCATCATTATCACCAGAATTACTATTGAAATATTCAGAACATCAGGAATATAGTCAGGAACTGGATCAACTTTGCCTTTTAGCTTTAAATCAGGATTTGACTTAGAAGGCCCAGTACCTAGTGATGAACCTGAAATAAAATAATCAATAATACCTAAATATCTTTTTTCTTTTAAAGTGATCTCATCACTTCTCACACATATATTACTTTCAATAGTAATATTTAGCTCACTTTTATCACTATTATATACCTCTCCTTTTGCCAGTTCAGGAGACTGCCTCTCAATATTTCTGTTTTTCTCTTGATCTTTTCTCATTAAGTCACTATAAAGGCTCAACTCACTAGGAAAAGAAGAAATAAGAGAAGGCAGATAATAGTGGTTTGTAGTCATATAAATAGAGGTATCCCTATTAATAGGTCTATTTATAATCATGCTAGAATATAAAATAGATGTAGAAAGAATTATACCTTAAATGTTTGAGACCATTGGTATTGCAGTTGTGGAGGTACCAAGATGGCTCTAGTTCTATCCTTAGCAGTTACCAGTACATCATGATTTTTGGAATCAGGAACAGCTTCATCAAGAATTGCCCTTGTGTCAGGAATTAACTACTTGTCAGGAATTGATCTCATGTCAGGATTTGATGCTAAGTCTGCAAGAGTACTTTGAACTGCTGGTTCTTGTGGAGCTAGAGGTTTAGAAGATTCTTCAATCATTTGAACTGAAGGTTCTTATGTGCTTCCCTCAAAGATGGGATCATTGATGGCAGCATCCAGTTGAGCAATGTGCTTCTGATGAACTTCACTTTCTTTACTATAACTTGAATATCAACATCCACAGAAACATGACTCCCTTGAGCAGTGTCAGGAATAGTCTGTTGATTATCAGTGTCTGCACCCACACTTTGAATGGGTGGTTTTTGTGTAGTTGGGGCATTAACAGTTGCATCTTCATTTTAAGAAGATGGTTCTTGTGGTTTGTACCCTTTTTGTGGAGATTGAAGCTTGGACTGCTTTTTGACATAAACTGTTGAGTCCTCAGCTTTCCTCTTGGCAGATGTATCTATAATAACTTCTCTAGATATTTCCCTCACCCTTTCATAAGAAACTTCAATGAACTTTACCGATGGGGAATCAGGAATTGACTAATCAGGAACTGTGATCACATCATCACGATTTGACTGTGCTCGATCAGGAACTGATGGAAACTTGTCAAGAATTTACAGTTTCCTGACCAAGAGTAACTTGAGCTAGAACTTATAAACCATCTTTCTTTTGTTTAGCTTGAGCCCTGTCAGCTGCTTTCATTAATCTTCTTTTCTTTGGCACAGGACTAGCAGCTACAGTTCCAGCTCTTTCCTCCTTTGTAATAGCACCAGTAACCTCCACTGGTCTAGCATGAAATTTAAAAATAATTGGTCCATCACTGTCACTATCAGAATAATCCCATCAACTAATCTAGTATCAGCTGTTTGTTTCTTTCTTTTCTTAACAACTATACTTTTGTTAGTTCTTGTTGTTGGCACATTTTTATTCCTTGCTCCACCTTGTTTTCCAATGATTTAGATGAAGGTAAACACACCCTTGGACCTTATTGTCTCTCATACACATTAGTTTTCGCTATTGGTTTTGATTTTACAACTGATTCCTTTTGAGAAGAATCATAGGTGATATGGTGTTTAGATTTGGTAGGTGAAAATGAAACACGTGGGTCAAGAACATGGTTTGATGTGCCCTATTCAAAAGTATATGAGTTAGAATTTTTTTAGGCATTTTGTTAGACAAAAATACCCACATATCCCTTGGAAAAGTAGTACTCCTTCTGAAACTGTCTTTCCTTTTAGCTAAATCAATCAGAGACTTGGAATTGATTTGAAAAATCATTAGCAGTTCATCTTTCTCAAAACTTACATCAGGTAAGAGATATGTCAAAATCAATTGGAAAAATCTAGTGTAACCAATACCACCATTATTATCACTAATCCTAGCTATCAGGAATTGGAGAATCATATTGCCATAGTCAAATGCATAATCTTTTAACAAAGAATATCATAACTGTAATGAAGATAAAGGTAGAGTATCAAAGTTAGATACCTTAATGTGAAATGCTCTGCTAATACAGTGAAAGTAAAAGTTCCATTCTTTTTTTAGCTTGGTTCTGAACAACTCTTTTGCTTTAGTGAATTCAGTACTGTTGTCACGCCCCGATTTAACAATATATTATACAAATTATTACAATAGATAACAAAAGAAAGTAAATACAACTGAATCCAAGATCTTACAGTTTAGGGTTTGGAACAGCCCAACACTATTAACTATTTCAACCTGATTTCTAATATCGAGTCCTCACGCAAAACGATCACTAATCTTCCTGAGCTCGAACATATGCATCGGCATCACAAGTCTTACGCGCTGTCTGCTTGAATCTAACCATATCTGCTAGCTGAAATATCAGGGTGAAAGCAAGTAGTGAGCCAAATGTTCAACAAGTGCTATACAATACAATACAAAACATAAATCGAGATATAAGAATAAAAATGTGAAGGTAGAGCTAATAATAGCAAGAGATAAACTTTTGAGTGATGGCATGTTTTATTTGTAACAAAACCATTCAAACCATTTCTTTATCAAAAACCATTTTATGACACTACGGATTACAGCCGGTGATCAGCCGCGATGTAATCCCGAACCTTGCTGGGTTCTAGAACATTAATGGGATCCCTAGGAAACTTTTAAGCCTACAAATTTAGAGCAGAAAGGACTTGTGTCTCAGTCTAGATCCACTATTTAAAGAAAATGTTTATCCCCCTTTCGGACTCGAAATCCAAATTTTAACTTTTTATTTTATTAAAAACTAATGCCAGGTGACGGTTAATTTCTTAAACAGTGAACATCTTTATCAAGGGTTCTAAATCAACTTTAAAGCACAGGTAAAAGGTCCACTAAATTTCAAGGCCATGATCAACTAGACTATACTTCATCAAGGGAATTGCAAGGTTTCTATATACAAGAATTTTGACAGGGGGATTTATAAAGGTTATCGAATAGTAGGAAGGAACAAGGTCAAATGAGGTTCTAGGTAATGTTTCCAAGTAAGACCTATGTATTTAAAAATATAGAGAAAGTAAGCATTAATGGTTCCAAATGAAGTATAGGTATTAAAATATAGAGAAGGTGAACATTAACTCAAGGTACAACAGAGTGTCATGCTTTAGAGTAAAGATAGGGTTATCAAACAATCATGGATAATCGTTAAGGAATGACTGACTTTTAGGTATTAAGATAAGGTTACTGAGTATAACTTGCACATGGTTCAATATCACAATTACTTGGGTATACTAGCATGATAGGACTTTTGATTTATTTGCATAGCAATCTTCAAGTAGAGTTAAACTACTTGAAATAAATACTTGAGGGTTTATGTCATTTTCATATACTACGGTTATAGATTCGAAACCACTTGGTTCATGTATATCAAGGTGAATTAAAATACTCGCATCATATATATGAACTAGTTATCACACACTTGCAGTGTAAACGAAAAGGGCAGGTTGAATCACTTGCCTTGAGAAAGGCTGGACTTGACTGGATGGTAGGAGCAACTGGGAGTTTTACTCAACCTTAATGGCAAGTTTACCCTCGTCTCGAGATCCTACACCAATAATAATAACCTCATTATAATATATTCTTACCAACTCAACCTATTTGTAAACTAAAATTTAAACACAATGGCACTTAGGCCTATATACACACAATTTACAATCACCTTATAATCGTAATAGTACACATAGCCACATGTGCTCACATACCATATTTAAATACCAAATAATATCACATACACTATATTGCAACACTAGGCTTGGATGATCTCGCTCCACTTACTAAAGTCACTTGGTCGCTAAACTAGACAAAATCTCCAAATTTTGGCCTACTAACTCGATGTGACTTTACTAAACCATCCAATTCCTATTGACCCTAGCTTGGGCCTTTCACTTTACTGACTTTATTCTATTTTGCAACTATGGTGGTCAACCAAAACTTCACTCCTAAGTGCTGTAAAACTATGTGGTAAGTGAATGTGCTCATTATGGTAAATTTCAGAATGACATCTAAAGTTTCTTGGGTACATTTGACACTCTTACACTTCAAGTTTACCTCCTAAAATTTTTACACTAGACTCTCCTGATCATAATCCAACTCCAAAACCTGATGTGGCTTAAGGGCCTAGCTTGGGCCTCCCTAGGCCTAAGATTAAAGTCTACGCTTCCCCTGTTTTTCTAGGCAGAAAAGGGTCCTGATTTGAACTAACATATGGCACATGATTCTAACTCAAATCCTATGAACTATGGCTTTAAAAACTCCTCTGACACTCCCTCTAACTAAGGCCCAACAGGGCCTAATGAGGGCCTACCTATGACATGATCAAAACTTCCCATTTCTAAGTTGCAACAAAATTGTCCCTTGCTGGACAGATTTGGTGTTTCCACTCGTGCACCTAACCAAACGTCTTACAAACCTCCAAAAAACACCTAAAACCTATTTTATACTCCTAATGCTAGTTTCTGGTGACTTGGGCCTCAAAGTGCACAATAATGACAAGGTCAAATCTCACTCTAAACCTCAGGGTACCAAACTGATTTTCTGCAGAAACTAATACTCTCATTTCACCAAGATTCTTACTTGACAAACCCAACCAACAACAAACAAAAACCCAAACCAAACCTCAACCAAGGTGATCTAATGAAATAACTCTCCTAAACTCAACATTGACTTAGTGGAGATCATCCTTACCTAAGGTGCAACATAGCAAAACAAAAGTTAACATACTACACTAATTACAAGTCATCAAGTTTTTGAAAACAACAAGTTATATCTTCTTTATAAATATATACGAATTAACATAACATATCAAGGATCATAAATCAAGATCATTATATTAACTTAACTGAAATTAAAGCCTACTAACAATTATCAATCCAAATGATCAAAAACTTCCGAAAATCATGAGTTGTTTACATGCATGCATGCCTTCGAATCTTACAAGTCAAAACCATATGATTTCCACAATAATTTTATCATAAAATCAACATGCAAGCCTAGCATAAGCTATAACTAAAAGATCACCTAGCATGCAAAAGGATTTACCAAGTTTTCACTACAAAATTCATGCTATTATCATAAAAACATACAAGAATTGAACAAGGCAACAAGACATCACTAAGAACCATTCATTCGACTCCCTTATGGTCATGGCCGAATGAAATGGAAGGGGAATGACCATCAAAAACAAGAGCTTCACACTCATGGCTTGGAATTTCACCATTTCTTGTAGTTCCCTCAATAATACAACCTTAAATCCATGAGAATCAAGATTGTACTTTGAGTTCCAACTAAAACTGACATGCAAGATCAAAACATAAATTTCTCACTCTAAACTTTTTGAAATATATAAGAACAACATGTAGGGAGTAAGATTACTTGAATATAAGATGAATGTTTGAGTGAAAGAATGAAGAAAAGAAGGGGATGGGAGGCCTCGGCTATGGGCTGGCCGAGCGGGAGGGTTGAGCCGAGAGGGAGGGGAGGAGGAAGGAGTGGGTGGAATGATGGAGTGAAAAATGAAGTGCTATGATAATTGTGTTTGTTTTTATGCCTTTGTTTTGACTAAAAGTGAGTAGATTTAGTAAATGACAAAAGTAACCTTCTAGCTAAAGTTAGGTAAATTTACATGCAAGGACAAAGTGGTAAATTGGCTAGTAGAATGAGAGTGAGTGGGGTTGGAATTGTCTTTTTAGCCCTTTAGTTGAATGGGAGGGTATTTGCATACAAGGATATTCATGTAATTTGATAATTACTTAACAACTAATTTTCAAAGATCTATTTTTTATAAAATAAAATAGAAGTTCAAAAATTATAAAATTTATACCATAAAATAACTTGGATTTTTAGAAATTTTTATGAGATCACTTTTGAAATTTGTGAATGAAATAATTTTTAAAAGATAATTTTCCATGGTAAAGAATATTCTTTATAAATCGAAAATAGGAGCAATTAATAAAACTATCGCTTTTTAGCCCTTTAGTTGAATGGGAGGGTATTTGCATGCAATGATATTCATGTAATTTGCTAATTACTTAACAACTAATTTTCAAAGATCTATTTTTTATAAAATAAAATAAAAGTTCAAAAATTATAAAATTTATACCATAAAATAACTTGGATTTTTAGAAATTTTTATGAGATCACTTTTGAAATTTGTGAATGAAATAATTTTTAAAAGATAATTTTCCATGGTAAAGAATATTCTTTATAAATAAAAAATAGGAGCAATTAATAAAACTATCGCTTTGAAAAATTCATATTCTGAGTAAAGCAATTTATAATGCAGCAACTCCATTCACACAAGTGTATAATCAAATAGGTGTTATTCCCAAGGAACTAACAATGAGATTTATAGAAGGGGGGTTGAATGTAAATCTCAATACTTTTTCAAGTTTTGAGCAGTTTCAAAGGCTAAGTGTTTTGATGAACAGTTGTGTGTGAATTGCTTTGAGCATGTGCAGACAGATATATATTCAAGACACAAATGTAAAGAACACAAAGGCTTTAAAAAACTTTTCTGGTGGATTTGTTGTTCCACCAGAGATGTGTATTTCAGAAAATCTGTGATTCAAAAGAATTGATCACAGCTGCGTCCTAGTACAAACTAGCGTCCTAGTTACTAGCTGCAACTTGGTTTATATATCACCAAATTTTACAAGTGAAGACAAAAGTACAAATACAATTAAAAAGGTTCTTCACATATTTCTTCTTCATTTCTCTATCCAATGCAATCTAGGATAAACTGTGTATCTTTGAATACTTCCTTGTTTGCACCAGAATGGAAATGCTGCATTTTCTTGATTCCTCCAAGAGGCTACCACATTTCAATTGTCTCTGTCAACCCATGTGCCTATGTCAGCTTATGAATTGTCACTGTCAACTACTATTGAACATATCATCCGTTGAAACTTTCATCCGTTGATGGCTTTATCCGTTGATGCATTAGCAGTTGAAGCTTTATCTGTTGATGCACTCATCCGTTGAAGGATGTTATCCGTTGAAGCTTTAGAGACATCCGCTGAAGCTTTTATTTCTCATCCGTTGAAGGCCTTTAATCTATCAGTTGATACTACTTCATTTATACAAAATTAAAAGACATGAAATATTTACAATTAGGCCTCCTATTTGAATATCTACTAGTAGTCAACATGACTTATAATTTCCCACAACATCTAAGAATTATAGCTTAAATACAGAAACTGAAATGTGCTACAATACTAAACTTATTTCTAAGTAAAGCTACTCCATCAACGGATAGCCAGAGTGGTCTTATCCGTTGAGGCTACAAACACTAGATTTTTACTTAAGTGTTTTGTTTAACTTATCATCAAACTAATACACATATTCCTAACAATCTCCCCCTATTTATGTCTACTAGAATTGTAGGCATAAATTTGGGTTTAACTTGATGATAACAAAACACTTAACAAATATATGAACTGAAATCAAGTAGAAATTCAAAAGTGCTGCAAAAGTGTATGTACTGAGATAGAATTGAAGAATTACATTGTTTTCAAGGATGCTCCTTTAGGCTGAGCAAATTATTTTCTTTTCCTTTGATCCCTTGTTTTCTTCCCTAGCCTCCTGTCATTTTCCTCTACTTGGAGTTGGAGTTGTCTGTAGAATTCAGCTTCATCTTCTTCACTGATATCCAACTTAGATTGCATGTCCTTGAGAGTTTCATTACTGGCAATTTTAAGCTGGTCTTCAAGTCTGAAAAATCTTCTGACTCCTTTATTGTCTCTCAACTCCATTAGCCAATGAGGTGATTTATGAACTGGAATTCCATGCTCAGGGATGAGTAATGTTCTAGGCAAGGAATTAGATTCCCACCAAGTTTTCCTTATGCTGGCAATCTTGTTGAGAATCTCAGTTTTGGCAGTCCTGGTAAAGCCAGAATCCCTTTTGATAGCTGAGTAGACTCTAACCAAGGTAGAATAGCCTTCATTCAGAATTCTTTGAAGAGGCCAAGTCCTTTCCTCACTTCCTTTATATTTGAACACTAACCTTTCTGGGAGCTGTTTGTATGCACTTATTCCCCTTACTTCCTCCAGCTCATCCAGATAGAGTTCAATATCTGTAAACTCTTTTATGTCACAAATGTGAACATAATCATCCTTTGAGGCTTGTGGCTTGGGCTTAGGTTTATATTTCTAAGTGAATTTACTTGAGGTTAGGGGAGGTGTAGATTTCGATTTTCTTTTCAGTTTCTTTGGTGGTGGAGAGGTAGTTAGGAAGGTAGGCAAGTTGATGGCGTCCTAATCAATAGGTTCCTCTTTAGGGATGATTGGTTCACCATGGACATTTATACTAGGATCAGCAACAAAAGGCTCAGGAATGGAAGGTAGTGGTTTAGATTTTGATTGGGCCTCCACATTGTCATCTTCACTCTTCCTTTTTGCATTGGCCTTCTTTCTGTTCCCTTTCTTCCATTCCTTTCTTTCCTCCACACTCTCACCAACCACATTCCCCATATCCACATTTCTGCTTTTAATCTTGTCTTCTTCACTCTTGTCTTCAATCTTCTTCTTTTCTTCAGTCTGACTTGACTTTAGCTGTTTTTCAAGCTTTTCTTGTGCTCTTTTGTCAGCCTTCAGCTTTTTAGCTTCTTCCTTTAACCTCATGGTTTCTTCCTTCTTGGCTTTTGAGAATTTGGGATGTCCTTGCATCACATAGATACTCTTTCCCTCTCTAAAAATGATAGCCATATTCATTCTTTCCACTACATCATTGGTCTCTTTGTGCTTTATGATGCTACCACCCAAAACTTTATCTTCATCAGGTTTTGGAAGAGGAAAATCTACTTCTTTTGATTGACTAAAGTTTAGAGGGTTCTTTGTAGAGTCCCTGTTGAATCTAGCGGATGGCTTGAGTACCATGGGTTTCAAATTCCTGAAGGAAGTTTCTCCAACCTTATTCCTCCTTACTGGCTTGTGCTCTATAATGATTGGCTCAATCTTTGTGCTATGTTTCACAGATAATGATTTTGAATGTAATAACCCCAAAAAATTTGGACTTTTTGTAACCCTTATGAATAGTGATTTTGCTGATTATGCTGATTAAGGAAATTTTTCATGCCACACTATGTAGGAATTCTTTTATTGATATTCTGAGATCTTATTAGTACTCCATAACGTATATGAGTGTATGTAAAGATCGTCAGAATCCAAATTCGAACACTTTGATTTTTCCCGAAAATCCACCAGATACCGAAATAATTAAGTACAAGGTAACATGATTAAAAACATTTAAATTCAAGGATTATAAGCAAGGATCATTAAAGGACTATAAAATATTAAGAGAGGGTTAGGGAAGCCCAAGTAATAAGATCTCGGATATGATCCCTCAAACGATCAACGAGAACGAGAGTTAAGCGAACCGTAAAACAAATAAACGTCCAAGGGGAAAGCACATGCAAGTAACATAAGAAGGAAGCTTCTAAAATAAGCTAAAACATGTGGTTAGAAGCAAGGTGACATCATCACACCACAAGAATGAGACATGTGGCAAAGTAGTGACGCAATCAATGATATAAGCAAGTGAAAACAAGATATTTAGCCAATAATTAACCACAACCATGCATTCTTTGCACAAATATCAAGGCAAGACAAGCAAGCAAAATCTCTCCCCCATTTCTTTCTTCTTCCATTCGGCCTTTTCAAGAAATGAAGAAATAGATTTTCAAAACTCAAGTTCTAGGCCATGGAAAATTACAAGGTTTATTTCCTTGGATCCTATATTTCATAACTTAGTTATAGCATGAGTTTAAGATCAAGATTCCATGGTTTGCATAGCTAATCCACTCATCAAAGATGATGATGAATAGTAGTGAATAGTAACTTACTTTGATTTTCTTGATTTTCATGAAAGCTTAAGGTTGATTAAGCATTGATCAAGGTTCCTAGAGGCTTGTTAGTGACTACCCACTCTCCAAGGAAGGTATAAACTCTTGAACCCTTAGTTTTAAGTTTGGTTTGTTTGGATGATAATAGTGCTTAGATGAATGGGTTTAGTTTGATGTTGATGGATGTTGGATTGTTGTTGAATTGGTGATGATTTGGTGTAGTTTAAACTTTGGAAATCGTTAGGTTATAGCCGTCGTAATGCCCGATTTTCTATAAACTGTTTTGTGATTAACGGTTGGACCCGAACACCCACTTCTATAAACTAACCACTTCCATGCTTAGATAGGTTATGTTTCAAGCTTCGTTTTGATATGTGGTTTTCTTGATTCCGATGTACGGTTTAGGAGAAACGACCGTTTTAAGTAACGGTGTTTCGCGAACGAACCTTTACCCCTCGCCTTACTTTGAAACCTTGGTTAAGGCCCTTAAATGACTAATTGGAGTATGAAACAATTATGTAAAGTGTACTATGTTGGAAGACAAACCAATGTCGACTGAAGAGTCCAGAATGTTCCAAATTTAACTAGAAGCGATGATATAGCTAGATAATTGAAAAGTCTGCTGTAATAAGTAATATAGAATAAGAAACTGTCCAGCTTCCGATAATTCATGAACCAGCAGTAAAAGATCATTCTAGAATAGGCACTGATGTATAAATATGCACTCTTATCTATGGTTGAATCTGGATTCAAGTTGAATAAGTTTTCTGATTTAGTACAGGTTTAGACTCTTATTTTATACAAGTGGTATCAGAGCGAGGTTGACCTGTTCATGTCATATCGGTGTTAACCAAGTTGCAATCACGAAATTGTTAATATGGCAGAGATGGGCACTTTGGCTGGAATTGAGAAGTTAAATAACAACAATTACAGCTACTGGAAATCATGCATGGAGTCCTATCTTCAAGGGCAGGATCTATGGGAGATTGTATTGGGAAATGATGTCGTTCAACCTGAAGAGACGTCTAACAATACAACTGAGGTGAAGAAGTGGAAGATTTGTGCGGGAAAAGCTTTGTTCGTCATAAAGGCCTCTATACAGAAAGATCTGATGGAGCACATCCGTGATGCAAAGACTCCGAAGGAAGCATGGGATGCATTTGCAACATTATTTTCGCGAACCAATGATGCTCGTCTACAATTACTGGAGAACGAGATTGGCAACATTAAACAAGGTAATTTATCTATTTCAGAATATTTTATGAAAGTTAAAAATTTATGCAATGAGATTTCACAACTGGATAGCGAGTCTACAATCAGTGAAGCTCGAATGAGAAGAATCATTATTCACGGACTCCGGCCTGAATTTAACGGGTTTATTACTGCTATTGGTGGTTGGCCTACACAACCAACATTGTTGCAACTTGAAAATCTCCTGGTAAATCAGGAGACACTTGCTAAGCAAATGAGTGACCTTTCCGTGAAAGATCATGATGAAGCTTTGTTTTCAGAAAAAGGAAGGAAGAGACCAGCCTTTCAATGGAGGAAACAGAATAACTATAAATTTGGAGGATCCAAGTGGTGTTCTTCTAATGGCCAAGATAAAAGAAACGAGGAAACCAACAAGTGGAAGGAGAAAGTTTGTTTCAACTGTGGCAAGCCCGACCATTTTGCTAGATTCTGTAAAGCAAAATTGGTAGAGGGCAATACAGCTCAGATAAATTCTGACAAAAATAAAAATGTTGCAGAAGAAAGTGACGAGGAAGAATGGGATGTTCAAGCTTCATATGCAGTGACCGAAAAAAAAGATGATGAAGAAGAAATTGATTTTGCTTTCACTTCAGCAATTGAAGAAACGACAACAGATGCCAATAATTTTCTATTTACTAATGAAAGAATCGACTATGCAACTGATTGGATAGTTGATTCAGGTTGTTCTCATCATCTAACTGGTGATATTAATAAGTTCACAAATTTGCAAAAATACAATGGCAATGATGCAGTTGTCACCGCTGATAATACAGTTCATTCAGTGGAACATGTTGGTGACTTGAGAATTTCAACTACTCAAGGAAATTCTCATATTCTGGAAAATGTATATCATGTTCCAGGAATGAAAAAGACTCTGGTATCGGTTCCACAAATTACTGATGCAGGACATTATGTTTTATTTGGTCCAAATACTGTTACAGTACTAGCAAATGCAGAGGTTCATGGTGATGTTTTAATGGAAGGAAAGAAAGTAAAGAAGTTATATGTATTATCAGCGGGAACAACATATGTTGATAAAACACGTCAACATGAGACAACTGATCTTTGGCATGCTCGACTGGCACATGTAAACTATTCCCGCTTGGAGTCAATGATGAAGGATAAATCTGTTCTCGGCTTACCAAATCTAAAGATACTTCATGACGGAGTTTGTGCAGGTTGTCAATTTGGTAAGGCACATAGACAACCATTTCATGAATCCAAGGTACGGTCTTCCAGACCTTTACAACTCATTCATTCAGATTTATTTGGACGTGTTCGTACACCTTCTTGTTTAGGAAAGCGCTATATGCTCACATTTATCGATGATTTCTCTCGATATGTATGGGTTTACTTTCTGGTAGAAAAATCAGAAGTATATCAAAAGTTTGTCGAGTTTAAAAGCCGGGTAGAAAATGAGTTCAAACAAAGAATTACATGCTTAAGGACCGACAATGGGGGAGAATACACATCACAAGATTTTGAGAAGTATTTGATCAAAGAAGGAATTTATCATCAGTTTACTTGTTCCTACACGCCCCAACAGAACGGGGTTGCCGAAAGGAAGAATAGGCATTTGGGTGAGACTTGTAGAAGCATGATTCATGCGAAGAATGTCGCACCCCGTTACTGGGCTGAATGTATGCTAACAGCAGCACATGTCATAAATCGATTACCTCAAAAAAAACTTGGTTCTCGATCACCTTACCAAGTTTTGTACAGGAAAAGGCCTGCTGTATCACACTTTAGAGTATTTGGTTGTGTTTGTTATGTGTTTGTTTCTGAACAATTAAGAACAAAATTAGAGAAGAAGGCAACAAAGTGTATCTTTGTCGGCTATGACCAAAGGAAGAAAGGTTGGAAGTGCATTGATCCTTTGACAGATAAAGTTTATGTATCTCGAGATGTTGTGTTTGATGAAGCATCATCATGGTGGTCACCCGATAACAAGATAATTTCGGAGAGAAAGATGTATGATAACAAAACAACCATATCTATGGAGTTTCAAGATGACTCACTTGTAGGCAAATCTGGACAAGAAATGCCTGAGGTTGATGAACCGAATTCTAACGCGAGAGAAGATACAAGCGATGCCCAAGATCAATATCCAAATGAACAACCAGCGGCAAGGAGGTCTACAAGGATAAGGAGACCTAATCCTAGGTATGCACATGCTAGTTACGTTGATGTTATATCACTAGCTGAAAGTTATGCATCTGAAATACAACAAGAGGAGCCTAGAACGTATCAAGAAGCTAAAGGAATTCATGAATGGGAGGGTGCAATGAAGGAAGAAATTTTGGCACTTACAAGAAATGAAACTTGGGAGCTTGTCCCAAGACCAGAAGGAGTAAAGCCTATTTCTTGTAAATGGGTATATAAAATAAAAAGGAAGAATGATGGTTCTATCGAGAGATTCAAGGCACGACTAGTTGCACGAGGATTTTCTCAAGAATATGGAATTGATTACGATGAAACATTCTCACCGGTGGCGAAAATGACAACGGTTAGAGTGTTAATATCTTTAGCGGCTAGCAAGTCATGGAAACTTTGGCAAATGGACGTAAAAAATGCTTTTCTGTATGGTGACTTGGATCGAGAAATTTACATGGAACAGCCTGCAAGATTTGTTAATCAAAGAAATCCCGAATACGTGTGTAAGTTAAAAAAAGCTCTTTACGGACTTAAACAAGCGTCGAGAGCTTGGTACGGAAAAATTGCAGAATTTCTAATATTTTGTGGTTATCATATATCTGCAGGTGATTCCAGTCTTTTTGTGAAGAAAATTAGAGGAAAAGTTGCTATCATTCTATTATATGTAGATGATCTTATAATTACTGGTGATGCTTTGGAAGAAATTAGAGAAACACGTGTAAATCTTCAAAGAAGATTTGAAATGAAAGACCTTGGAGAACTGAAACATTTCCTTGGTCTGGAAATTGAAAGAACTCCAAAGGGGTTGTTTTTGTGCCAGAAGAGATATACCGGGGATATGTTAAATAAATTTGGAATGGAGAATTGCAAACTCATTTCTACACCAATGGAAGTAAATCAAAAATTAAGAAAAGAAGATGGTGATGAATTGAGGGATCCGTGTTTATATCGGAAGTTAGTTGGATGTCTCATGTACCTAACCATTACCCGTCCAGATATTTGTTATGCAGTGGGAATTGTAAGTCAGTTCATGAGAAGACCAAGAAGACCACACTTGCAAGCAGTTCGGCGCATTCTTAGATATGTCAGAAGTACAATGGATTATGGTATTTTATATGAAGCTAAAGAAATTAAAGAGTTATTTGGATTCACAGATGCGGATTGGGCCTGGGATCTGTCAACAAGAAGGTCTACGTCAGGTTACACTTTTAGCTTGGGATCCGGAGCCATTTCATGGTGTAGTAAGAAGCAACCAACTGTTGCTTTGTCATCTACAGAAGCCGAGTATCGAGCTGCAACAATGGCAGCTCAAGAATGTTTATGGCTCTTAGGAATACTTCGAGATATTGGTACAAGTGTTGACTATTCTGTAGTGCTATTTTGCGACAATCAAAGTGCAATAAGACTTGCTTCAAATCCGGTATTTCATGCCAGGACAAAACACATTGAGGTTCAACATCATTATATTTGAGAGAAGGTTTTAAGTGGAGAAATTGATTTGAGTCCAGTAAACACTGAACAACAGGTTGCAGATATTTTCACCAAGAGCTTGCCAGTTACAAAGATAAACAAGTTTCGCTCCTTACTTGGTGTATGCAACAGGTCGTCGACATTGAGGGGGGATGTTGGAAGACAAACCAATGTCGACTGAAGAGTCCAGAATGTTCCAGATTTAACTAGAAGCGATGATATAGCTATATAATTGAAAAGTCTGCTGTAATAAGTAATAAAGAATAAGAAACTGTCCAGCTTCCGATAATTCATGAACCAGCAGTAAAAGATCATTCTAGAATAGGCACTGATGTATAAATAATCACTCTTATCTATGGTTGAATCTGGATTCAAGTTGAATAAGTTTTCTGATTTAGTACAGGTTTAGACTCTTATTTTCTACATACTAGGCAGTTGGTAAGGTATTTGCGAAAGTGTCGCCTTAAAATTCGTAATGGTTAATTTATTAAAAATGGTGGAGCCGAGGGTACTCGAACGACTTTTGTGATTTGTTAAGCGTAGAAATGACCATAAGCAAACGTTAGGGTTCAATTGGTTAAAGTCTAGTTTCTTAAGCGACCGTGGTTTAATTCCGGCTCATGTTGTTGTACATAGGTTACCGGACCCACTCTAAGCTTAAGTCTACCCCAGAGCACTCAGGCAAGTTTTCTACCCGTTATACTGTTGTTGTGATGTAAATATATGTATATGCATTATCTTGTGATAAGTGCATGATTGTTATTAGCAAATCTTGCGATATATTGGAGCATGTGATATGGTATATATGCATGTCTGTTTCGTAATCTTGATATCTAATTGTTGATTCAATTGCTTATAAGTTGCATAATACCTATGCTAGAGATAAGCAGTAGTTGCGTATACCCTTAGTATAGGGGACCCAAAGGTGAACATTTTTCTAAACCGGGAGTCGATGTTCCCGAGTATAATATATATATATATATATTGATATAGTTTTCAAAACTATTAATCGAATAAGGTTTATTCGATAACTTTATTTTATTTAATGAATATTATTTTGAATATTCATTTGAGGACTTATGACTCCGCTTACTTTATTTAATGAATATTATTTTGAATATTCATTCGAGGACTTAAGACTCTGTTTATTTTATTTAATGAATATTATTTTGAATATTCATTTGGGGACTTATGACTCCGCTTATTTATTAAATAATATTCTTTATTTTATTAAAGAATAATGTTTCGATAATCAAACTTATTTTTTATTATTCAAATAAAGATCTAACTTTCGTATAAGTATATCTTTGGTTATTTATTATTCATTTCAAGTATAAGTTTTAAAACTTTTACTTCAATCATTTTTATAAGGATTATCCTTATGGGAATATTATTTAAATAATAATATTAAGATATTTTCTAATATACCGGGACTGATTTATTTCATTAAATCAGCATTACTCCAAACATTCTTAAAAATGTTTTCGAGTCTTCAAAATGATTTTAAAAGTTAGAGCGGATCCCAAAACTCGTTTTCAAATTTAAGATCTTCCTTTCGAAGGAGACTTGAATATTCTCTCAAAAATCTTAGGGATCCGGCTCTGTGGTGTATTTTATATTCGTAACGAGGTTGCTGTTTTGAGAAAACAATTTGATTACTTGCCCAACGTTCGGGAAGTAAGTCCATCTAATTGAGTCGGCATAAGCGACAGGCCGAGGTACGGTCTATGAAGGTGTAAGAGGCTGGGTGACAGTCCATCCACGCATGAGTGGCCGGGTAACGGTCTAGCGCAAGGTCCTAATACGGCCAGGGTGATGACCGGCGATGAATTCATCCATCTACAGTAGAAAATGTTACTTATTGGTATCTTTGCCTGATCAGCAAGATATCAGGTTTATGCCAAGGTTTTCTCCTTTCCAAATTCATTGGATATTACAACTCTGTTTATAATTTTCATAATAGAGGTATTCAAGGAGTGTATGAAATGTATATATATAGGTGTATATATATATCGGGACTTAATGAAGTATCTCGTAACTTCATTATTTATAATGATATTTCAAGGATTGAATCTATTCAAATCTTATCTTGTAGTCTCATCTATGTGATGAACTTTTGGAAACGGATTATACCTTGAACGGTGGTAGTTCAAGTAGTATTCGGAAAAGATATAAGTATATTGGAGTATCTCGTAACTTCACATTTTCAACTTATATCTGGTTAATGATTATCTTATACATGACAAAGATTTTCAGAAAAACGTTGAGACAAGGTTAGATATATGAGATCACCTTGCAACGATATTTCTATACAATTATACACTGGAACTCTGCGTATATTATGCATGGCAGAGGATTTCAAAGATTTTGAAAAGTATATATACATATATACTAAATATTTTGCGACTTGGTCGCATTAAGAGGTCAAACTTGGTTCAATTCTTCTTGACCAAGACTTTCATGAGTGCTATGAGAATGCTCATATATTGTTAATCATTATACATATTATTTTGGTGGGCTTGTTGCTCACCCTTGCTTTCTTCTTTCATCACACAACAACAGATAGACAAGATGAACAGGACCAAGCTCCCAATTCGTGAGCGGATAGGAAACGTTCTGCAGTTTCCTGTAGGCGTTGATGCCGTTGTGGCTGAGGTAGGAACTACCAATAGGCTAGGCTTTCAACTTTTGATGTACCAGACTTATGTATATTATGAATTGTAATAATGGAAAAGAATATGTAAATTTATTCAGAAACCCTTTTGAGGTGTAATGACTTATAATTGTGGAATAAAATGACTTGTGTTATTTTTGGTATTCATCTCTGAGACTATAACTTGTGGTGTGTGTGTATATTGTGGGGTCACAGTATGCAGTAGTTGGTTGACTGTTAAGATTAAGTATTGATAAGGGAAATGGAACTCGTGATAACCCGAATCCCCGACCCCGGATTTGGGGGTGTTACAGAAATGGTATCAGAACTAAACGTTATAAACCTCAGAGATGATGTGATGTTAAAATAATAAGTTCACTAAGATAATAAGGACTTTTCCAAGTTCATAGTCGGACTACCTAACGTAGTACTGACAGTTAAAACCCTTGTGGGAACCCTTTTAATATCGTGACAGAAGCGTAGTTCGTTATCGTATATGGTAGCGGGATTCCGAACCCTGAGGTTGAGGAGCAACAGCGCGATGATGTTTTATTACTAATTGGAGATCGGATTGTGGATCTGATAGAGCGTCCTAACGCAGGACCGAATGATGCTCATATTGAGGATGTAGCGGTTGAGGATGTTGTCCTAGAAGGGATTGTTGCTGAGGAGGATCCATGGAGGATCCTGACAAGAATGAATAAAGGACCACTGAGGAATTGATGACCATGGTTAGAGAAACTTCCAGAGGTAGGATTGGCCGGTCACTACCGGAGGTTCATTCAATTTTGTAAAGATAGTAGCCCCTTCAACGCGGCTACTCGTAAGACTGAGAAGTTCGAATGGACAGAGAAATGTGAGAACAGCTTTTAAGAACTGAAGCAAAGATTGGTGACGGCCCTTATGATGGCGTTGCCGGATGGAAAAGGAGATTTTGTGATATGTAGTGACGCTTCGCATAAGGAATTAGGGTGCTTCTTATACAGCACAACAAGGTAATCACGTACGCGTCAAGACAATTAAGGGAATATAAAATTCGATTCCCCACCCGTGAGCTTGGGCTCGTGGCAATAGTTTGCCCTAAAGATTTGAGGCACTACTTATATGGAGAGAAGTGTGAGATTTACATAAGCCGTAAGTGCTCTAGTATATTTTCACGCAGAAAGAGCTCAACATGCGCCATAGGAGGTGGTTAGAGCTAATCAAGAATTATGATTGGGAGATTCTTTATCATTCAGGGAAAGCCAATGTGGTGGCTGATGCCCTTAGTAAAAAGGAGAGACTCAAGATGATAATGTCTTTGGGAGAGTTTATAAGAGATTTGGAGAAAATGGAAATAGAAGTGAAGGTAACCGGAGCCGGTACCGAAAAGCTGTTTGAGATTGCAATACAGCCCGAATTATTAGAAAAGAATATATTGTGCAAGAAAAAGTGATGAATGAAGGCAGAGAGCCAATGACTGGAGAAGAGATTAATACCAAGAAAGATGATAAGGGAATAATGAGGTATTCCTACAGAATTTGGGTTTCAAACGTTTAAGAGCTTAAGGACTGGATCTTAGATGAAATCTATAGCTCGAGGAATAAGATTTAGGGCAAACCCCGAATGTGATAGTCAGGGAGGTCGCCATCAAGAAAGAAAGAACCCATAATATAATGAAATGAAAAACAAGGATTTTAACGTATAAGATAACCATGATTATGGGAGAAGGATGAAACATTTCATACTGAGAAAACAGAAGTCGAGCAAGATAAGGATACCCGAGATGGTGCTCCTATACGACAATTCATGGACCTTTCTAAAAAACGAACTTAGACTATTATCCCCAACCACCACCTTGAGGAAACAATGCGGTAGGAAATTCTTTCATTAACTTTAAGTCGCTACGCTCTCAGAGTTCCAAGGAAATAGCTGACCCAGTGGAGGCAAGAGCCTGGCTAAAGGAAATACAGGAATCATTTGAGATTCTAAATGATTAACGAGTCACAAAAGACTGTTTTTGTCACTTACCCTCCTAAGAGAGAGGCCACCCGCTGGTGAAAGGCCAAGAAAGGCACGAAGCCAGAGGTTATAAGAAACTGATTAAAGTTCAGTCAATTGTTTTTGGGAAAGTACTTGCCAAGGTAATGGAGGTAGTGTAAAAGCTTTAGAGCCAGAACAAAGGCGGATGAGTATGATGAATTATGAATCTAAGTTGTAAAAGTTATCAAGATTCGTTCTGAGGACACGAATCCAGAATGACGGGATGTTTGAAATCAATGTTTATGTTGTGATGGTTCATGTAATGGTTATAATGGAAACGAAAATAAAAGACTGAAAAGGGAAGGAGTATAAAGGGATATAAAGGAAATAGAGTTGAGAAGTGATAAGGGAGTTAGGTATGGGAAACACTAAGAAACCCTTGCAATAAATATAGAGAAGTGTGTCATCATCAGCGCGATGATGACAGATCATGAGATAAATTCAAGGTTTAAAGGCGTAAGCGATACGTATAGTTAATTCCCTTGAAGTTGACAGTATTCGATGAAAATTTGAGATTGATCGATTGATTAATAAGGAAACACGGATGGACTGAGGAGACAAGAAAGTATGAAATTAGGAAAATTGGATGAAAGAAGTGACCTTCAAGAATGTGAAGTGTAAGTAACGCATGTGAATTGATACACAAAAAGGGAGACATCAAGTATAGAAGATATCTCAACATTGAGATGACTGTTGAGATAAACAACAAAAGTAAATGAGGATTTAGTAAAAAAAGAAGTTCACGTTGAACACGACGAATATCTTCTAGAACATCCCTGTTATCATTACTGAATCAGGCAAGAAAAGTAGATAACCGTTGTTATCTTTTGGAGGCCATATTGATTGACCTCATATTGAATACAGATGTTATTGTGAAATTAGGCATATACTATCGAGATGGGAATGATTGAATAAGATACCCTTATCAGGGATATATGACTTGAATTATCCATGAAAGGATGCAAGTACCTTTCTAAAAGGTGGAATTAAGGACATAACCTCAATAGCTTGAGATGAACCATATGGGATGTATAAAGGATGGCATTTCACCCTTAATAGGGACATTATGAGTTTGGGTAGTATGGAACGAAGGACTAAGGTAACAACAACCTTTAAAGATCAGTAGAGAAATTTTTCAGAAGTACATAGACAATGGTTCTAGTATTAGTAAATGACATTTTGATATGCCCTGTATCTAGGGAATACAGGAAGAATGATTCAAGGATAACCTTAGAGGTTTTACAAGGAAAAAGCTAATATTCAAAGTTCTCAAGAATAGAAATTTTGATAAAGGAAATGTGACGTAATTATAATAATGCCAGGTGGGCATGTGTTGAACCATAAGAAAGTATAGATCGACCCAATGAAGGTCGAGATTGGTGAAAACAAGTAGGACCCAATATAAGAGACGTCTGAAGTATGATCGAGAGTCAGTCGTGACAATGTTAACCTCAAAAAAAAAAGACCGAGGCAATAACTTATGGAAAAATGGTGATATATTTTTTTACCAAAGCGTAAGGAAGAGCATTTTCATACAAGCAGTGATTGGAAATGAGGTAGAAAATTTAGTTGAAGGTCATTTAAAAGACATTGATTGTAAGGAAATTTTACTATCAGGAAAGGCCAAAGAGGTGGCCGACACTTTAAATGTAAGAGGATAATTATAGGCGCTCGTGCCAGAGGAATACAGTGATGATGGTTGAAGCCGTGAAGGTTGTATTATGGTTTGGAAGATTGACATTCCTTCTGATGATTGTGCGATACTCAACCGTAATAGTAGTTTGGTAAAGATTTAATTCATGTAATTGTTGTGAGCGGACTATCTATCTTAGAAGGTCCTATCTTGAGAATAAGCCAGGACCATGTATTAAAAAGGAAGAAATGAACCTTTGAGCTTCATGTCTCCTAATATAGACATATGATTAAGAATGGTATTAACCTGCTATCATTGATTTTATTGAAACTCTTCTGTAATTTTATTTGCTTCATGTCATATGTACGCCAAGTTCAGGACTGTTCTTCATGAATCATGAACGGTGATCATGTTGCATCCTTAGAAGAATTGGATATGATAGCTATGGACTTTGTATGGTTAGATATTAAGACTTCATGGAAAACGAATGACTATAGTAGATCAATGGTGGACCATAGTAATGCAGGAATGATTCAATGAGTAATGAGCCGATTACTTACAACCGTGAGAGTTGTATTGGAATGGATGTTGAGATTGAGTACCACTAATCAGGTCGTGGTGGTATATAAGTTATCATTGATAGACTTATTAAGTAGATTATCTACCTATTGAATACTTATTCCTTCTTATCAATAGAGAGTCATATTACTATATGAGGAAGGTTGTGGTGCAAGCATAGAATTCTAGTAACGATGATGTCTAGAATGAGATCCCAGATTCGATTTTCGATGTCGAGGGAGTTTCAAAGGTGATTGTGTATAAGCTCGAGGAAGAGCATGGGTCCATAGAATGATGGACGGAATAGCAAAAATATTTAAGCATATGAAATGCGATGCGATAATACTGGATATTGATATAGATACATATGTTTTGTTCTCCTATGACAAACCTCTATAGTTCAGAGGTAGATTCCAAGCCAGATATTTGTGGCAGTATTTTTTTTCATATACAATTCTCTTCAATTCATTCTTTTCTCTTCTTTTCATTTCATGTAAGCTGAGAAGAACAACCCTTCCAGAAGGGGAGGTATTGCCGAATGACTATCTATCTGTGTGATAGAAGCCTAGTAGGATACCACATGTTGTTTAATTGCTTGTCAAGTACTAAAGGTTGGCCACCTTCTGTACTAACTATGCAATAGAACAAGTGTTCATGATCATAGTGATCTCTCAATAAATTCTTTTACTTCTATACGAAGGACCAAGATTTCGAAGATGGAGGCAGCTAGAGATGAAGTGGTACCAAGTACGGTGGTATTCCGATTCTAACGCGTTCGTGATACTAAGGTTAACGTGATTATTAAAAGGTTATAGAACGCTAACGGGCAAAAGTATAACCAGTATAATATTAGGAATGGAAGATAGTAGCGATTACGAACTGGAAAAGAATGGGTATTGAGAAGCAAAAGCTATAATGCTAGAAGCTATGATGAGATTTTGTGTAATAGACTTGAAAGAATTTGGAATGTCACTTAAGGCAGATTGAGTTTTCTTACGATAATAGATCGTATGTCAGTATCAAGATATCGCCTTATGAGATCCTTGAAGGAAGACAATGTCGATCTCTCTTATGTTAGGATGAAGTTATAGAGCGCAAGATGCTCGGACCCGCAGTAATCCAAAGGACCAAGGATATAATAGATGTAATCAGAGGACGGCTGGTAGTAGCCCAAGATGGACATAAGAAGTATGCTGATTTGACAACGAAAGGACAAAGAGTATGAAGTAGGGACCTTTTGTTGTTAAAGATATTCCCTTGGAAAGCCTTGGAAAGGATGGATGAGGTTCGGAAAGAAAGGAAAGCTAAGCCCACGAATTGTTGGACCCTTGGATATATTAAGACGTATTGGGAAGTTAGCATATGAGCTAGCCCTACCCCCGAACATGTAGCAAGTTCATAACGTGTTCCACGTATCAATGTTAAGGAAGTGTAATTCGGATGCCAGACAAATAGGGGCATATGAGCGCATAGACATGCAACCAGACGTAACCTATATGGAGCAACCAGGAAGGTTATAGATTGAAAAGGAACAAGTGCTTTGGAGACGGGTTATCAAACTAGTCAGAGTTTGATGGTAGAACCACAATGTTGGAAAATTTACTTGAGAGTTAGAAAGTGCAATGCTAAGAGAGTATCCCTATTCATTTTCTATCTGATTCCAGGGACAGAATCCTTTTAAGGAGGGGAGACTGTAATAACCCCAAAAATTTTGGACTTTTTGTAACCCTTATGAATAGTGATTTTGCTGATTATGCTGATTAAGGAAATTTTTCATGCCACACTATGTAGGAATTCTTTTATTGATATTCTGAGATCTTATTAGTACTTCATAACGTATATGAGTGTATGTAAAGATCGTCAGAATCCAAATTCGAACACTTTGATTTTTCCCGAAAATCCACCAGATACCGAAATAATTGAGTACAAGGTAACATGATTAAAAGCATTTAAATTCAAGGATTATAAGCAAGGATCATTAAAGGACTATAAAATATTAAGAGAGGGTTAGGGAAGCCCAAGTAATAAGATCCTGGATATGATCCCTCAAACGATCAACGAGAACGAGAGTTAAGCGAATCGTAAAACAAATAAACGTCCAAGGGGAAAGCACATGCAAGTAACATGAGAAGGAAGCTTCTAATATAAGTTAAAACATGTGGTTAGAAGCAAGGTTACATCATCACACCACAAGAATGAGACATGTGGCAAAGTAGTGATGCAATCAATGACATAAGCAAGTGAAAATAAGATATTTAGCCAATAATTAACCACAACCATGCATTCTTTGCACAAATATCAAGGCAAGACAAGGAAGCAAAAGCTCTCCCCCATTTCTTTCTTCTTCCATTCGGCCTTTTCAAGAAATGAAGAAATAGATTTTCAAAACTCAAGTTCTAGGCCATGGAAAATTACAAGGTTTGTTTCCTTGGATCCTATATTTCATAACTTAGTTATACCATGAGTTTAAGATCAAGATTCCATGGTTTGCATAGCTAATCCACTCATCAAAGATGATGATGAATAGTAACTTACTTTGATTTTCTTGATTTTCATGAAAGCTTAAGGTTGATTAAACATAGATCAAGGTTCCTAGAGGCTTGTTAGTGACTACCCACTCTCCAAGGAAGGTATAAACTCTTGAACCCTTAGTTTTAAGTTTAGTTTGTTTGGATGATAATAGTGCTTAGATGAATGGGTTTAGTTTGATATTGATGGATGTTGGATTGTTTTTGAATTGGTGATGATTTGGTGTAGTTTAAACTTTGGAAATCGTTAGGTTATAGCCGTCGTAATGCCCGATTTTCTATAAATTGTTTTGTGATTAACTGTTGGACCCGAACACCCACTTCTATAAACTAACCACTTCCATGCTTAGATAGGTTATGTTTCAAGCTTCGTTTTGATATGTGGTTTGCTTGAATCCGATGTACAGTTTAGGAGAAACGACCGTTTTAAGTAACGGTGTTTCGCGAGCGAACCTTTACCCCTTGCCTTACTTTGAAACCTTGGTTAAGGCCCTTAAATGACTAATTGGAGTATGAAACAATTATGTAAAGTGTACTAGGAAGTTGGTAGGGTATTCGCGAAAGCGTCGCCTTAAAATTCGTGACGGTTAATTTATTAAAAATGGTGGAGCCGAGGGTACTCGAACAACTTTATATCGACTCCTGGTTTAGAAAAATGTTCACCTTTGGGTCCGCTATACTAAGGGTATACGCAACTACTGCTTATCTCTAGCATAGGTATTATGCAACTTATAAGAAATTGAATCAACAATTAGATATCAAGATTACGAAACAGACATGCATATATACCATATCACATGCTCCAATATATCACAAGATTTGCTAATAACAATCATGCACTTATCACAAGATAATGCATATACATATATTTACATCACAACAACAGTATAACGGGTAGAAAACTTGCCTGAGTGCTCCGGGGTAGACTTAAGCGTAGAGTGGGTCCGGTAACCTATGAACAACAACATGAGCCAGAATTAAACCACGGTCGCTTAAGAAACTAGACTTTAACCAATTGAACCCTAACGTTTGCTTATGGTCATTTCTAAGCTTAATAAACTTCCTAGTACCCTCGGCTCCACCATTTTTAATAAATTAACCATTAAGAATTTTAAAGCGATTCTTTCGCGAGTATGTTACCAACTGCCTAATACACTTAACATAATTGTTTCATACCCCAATTAGTCATTTAAAGTCCTTAAACAAGGTTTGAAAGTAAGGCGAGGGGTAATGGTTCGGTCGCGAAACGCCGTTACTTAAAACGGTCGTTTCTCCTAAACCGTCCATCGGATTCAAGCGAACCACATATCAAAACGAAGGTCGTAACATGAACTATCTAATCATGGCAATGGTCAAAACCTAATAGTTAGTTCTCGGGTCCTGATGTTAAGAACAAAAATAGTCTAAGGTAAATCGGGCATTCCGACTGCTATATTTACGCGATTACCATGTTTTAAACCATCCCAAACAACCACCATTCAACTCACAACCAACAATACAACCAACCCTCATCCAAAACTTACTACATCAGTCCCCAAACCTCAAGATTTTCCAATTTATACAACCCCGCACATGAACTACTAGCTATACTTATGTTTCATTAACTATAAACAAGATTTCAACATCCAAATCACTACAAATCCAATCCAAACTCTAAACACACAAGCATCATGCTTCTCATTTACTCTAACCATCAAAACCATCTTAATACTCAAAGTAAAGTTAGGTTTTGGAGGTGTTATACCTTCCTTGGACTGATTAGAGTACCTAGGAAGCCTTAAGAAGCCTTGAGAAGCCTTGAGATAGCTTAGGAATGCTTGGATCTTAAAGGAAATCAAAGAAAATAAAGTTAGTAATCTTGAAAACACTATTCATCATCTTCTTCCTTGATTTATTGGAAGAGATTCATGAAGAAATAGAAGCTTAAACTCCTAGGATATGCTTATCTAATCATAAGGGACCTTGGGTAATTACCTTGCAAATTAACAAAGCTATAAAATTGATTTTTGGAATTTTTCTCCTTGAAAAAATGAAAAAGCCGTGAGCTATGTGTTCTTGGGAGAGTATTTGCTTTGTTGAATGTTTTTGTGGTGGAAAATGAAGTGAATGGGATATATGGATGATTTATTTGTTGTTTAAAGTGAGTGGAGTATGACTAAGCATGACATCATCTTGGTGACTTCATCTCTTGCCATTTGTCATCACTTGGTGGTGGAAGCATCTTCTTATGTTAATCCTTGCTTAATTGTTTGGTTAATGACCACTTATCTGTTATACCGTTCGCTTAATTTTCGTTCTCGTTTATCGTTTGAGGGATCATACCCGGGATCTTATTACTTGGGTTCCCCTAAACCTTTCTCAATATATTATATTTCTTATATGATCCTCTCTTATAATTCTTGAATTTAAATCCTTTTTATCCTGTTACCTTATACTCAATTCTTTCGGTATCTGGTGGATTTTCGGGAAAAATCAAAGTGTTCGAATTTGGATTCTGACGATCTTTACATACACTTATATACCATATAGAGTACTAATAAGATCTCAGAATAATAATAAAAGAACCTCTACAAAGTGTGGTATGAAAATTTTCTTATTCAGCATAATCAGCAAAATCACTATTCATAAGGGTTTCAAAAAAATTCCAAAAATTGGGGTTATTACAGTCTCCCCTCCTTAAAAGGATACCATCCCGGAATCAGATAGAAAATGAATAGGGATACTCTCTTAGCATTGCACTTTCTAACTCTCGAGTAAATTTTCCCACATTGTGGTCCTATCTCCATATAGGTTACGTCGGGTTGCATGTCTATGCGCTCATATGCCCCTATTTGTCTGGCATCCGAATTATACTTCCTTAATATTGATACGTGGAACACGTTATGAACTTGCTACATGTTCGGGGTAGGGCTAGCTCATATGATAACTTCCCAATACGTCTTAATACCTCAAAGGGTCCAACAATTCGTGGGCTTAACTTTCCTTTCTTTCCGAACCTCATCCATCCTTTCCAAGGGAATACCTATAACAGCACTAGGTCCCCTACTTCCTATTCCTTGTCCTTTCGTGTCAAATCAACATACTTCATGTGGCCATCCTGGGCTACTACCAGCCGTCCTCTGATTAAATCTATTATATCCTTGGTCCTTTGGACCACTGCTGGTCTAAGCATCTTGCGCTCTACAACATCATCATATCATAAGGGAGATCGGCATTGTCTTCCCTCAAGGATCTTATAAGGCGACATCTCGATAATGACATATGATCTATTGTCGTAAGAAAACTCAATCCGTGTTAAGTGACCATTTCAAATTCTTTCAAGTCTATTGCACAGACTCTCATCATAGCTTCTAGCATTATAGCTTTTGCTTTTCAATACCCATTCTTTTCCAGTTCGTAGTCATTACTATCTTCTGTACATAATACTATACTGGTTACACTTTTGCTCGTTAGCATTCTATAACCTTTTAATAATTGCGTCAACCTTAGTATCACGAACGCGTTAGATTCGGAATACCACCGCACTGATACTACTCCTTTCTAGTTGCTTCTATCTTTGAAAGCTTGATCCATCGTATAGAAGTAAAATAATTTATTGAGAGATCACTATGATCATGAACACTTGTTATATTGCATAGTTAGTACAGAAGGTGGCCAGCCTTTAGTACTTGATAAGCAATTAAACAACATGTGGTATCCTACTAGGCTTCTATCATACAGATAGATAGTCATTCGGCAATACCTCCCCTTCTGGAAGGGTTGTTCTTCTCAGCTTACATGAAATGAAAAGAAGAAAAAAGAACGAATTGAAGAGAATTGTATATATGTAAAAAAATATTGCCATAAAATATCTGTCTTGGAATCTACCTCTGAACTATAGAGGTTTGTCATAGGAGAACAAAACATATATGTATTTATATCAACATCAAGTATTATAGCATCGTATTTCACATGTCTAAATATTTTTCTATTCCGTCCATCATTCTATGGACCCATGCTCTTCCTCGAGCTTATACACAATCACCTTTGAAACTCCCTCGACATCGAAAATCGAATCTGGGATCTCATTCTAGACATCATCGTTACTAGAGATCTATGCTTGCATCGCAACCTTCCTCGTATAGTCATACGACCCTCTATTGATAAGGAGGAATAAATATTCAATAGGTAAATAATCTACTTAATTAGTCTATTCAGTGATAACTTATACATCACCACGACCCGATTAGTGGTACTCAATCTCAACATTCATTACAATACAACTCTCACAGTTGTCATTGTCTCATTATTCATAGACTCATTGGAGCATTACTATGGTCTACCACTGACCTACTGTAGTCATTCGCTTTCCATGAAGTCTTAATAGCTAACCATACGGAGTCCATACATATCGTATCGAATTCTTCTAAGGAGGTAACATGATCACCGTTCATGATTCATGAAGAACACTCCTGATCCTGACGTACATTCATGACATGAAGCAGATAAAATGCAGAAGAGTTTTAATGAAAGCAACGATAGTAGGTTAATACCATTCTTAATCATATGTCTATATTAGGAGACATGAAGCTCAAAGGTTCATTTAGTCCTTTTTGAAACATGGTCCTGGATTATTCTCAAGAGAGTTCCTTCTAAGATAGATAGCCCGCTCATGGCGATTACACGAATTAAACCTTTACCAAACTACTATTACGGTTGGGTATTGCACAGTCATCAGAAGGAATGTCAATCTTCCAAACCATAATACAACCTTCACTTCTTCAACCATTATCACTGCATTCCTCTGGCACGAGCGCCTATAATTGCACTCTTGCACTTCGAGTGTCGGCCACCTCATTGGCCTTTCCTGATAGTAATAGTTCCTTATAATCAATGTCTTTTAACCACCTTCAACTAAATTTTCTACCTCATTTCAATCACTTCTTATGTGAAAATGCTTTTCTTAAGTCCTGGTGAGAAAGAAAAAAAAATCACCATTTTTCCATAAGTCATTACCTTAGTCTTTAGATGTGAACATTGTCACGGCTAACTCTTGATCATACTTAGGACGTCTCTTATCATAAGTCCTTCTTGTTTTCACCAATCTTGACCCTCATTGGGTTGATCTATACTTTCTTATGGTTCAACACGTGCCCCACCTGGCATTCTTATAATTACGTCATATTTCCTTTATCAAAATTTCTATTCTTGAGAACTTTGAATATTACCTTTTTCCTTGTAAAACCTTTAAGGTTATCCTTGAATCGCTCCTCATGTATTCCGTAGATACAGGGCATATCAAAATACCATTTACTAATACTAGAACCATTGTCTATGTACTTCTAAAAATTTTCTCTACTGATCTTTAAAGGTTGTTGTTACCATAATCCTTTTTTAACTTATACTGCCAAAACTCATGATGTCCCTATTAAGGGCGAAATGCCAACCTTTATGCATTCCCCTAGGATTCATCTCAAGTTATCGAGGTTCTATCCTTAATTCCACCTTTAAAAAGTTACATGCATCCTTCCATGGATAAATCAAGTCATATATCCTTGATAGATTATTTTATTCATCATTCCCACCTCGATAGTCTATAACTAGTTTTATAATAACATCTTTATTCAAATTGAGGTCAATCCATATGGCCTCCAAAAGATAACAATGGTTATCCGCTTTTCTCTCCTGATTTGGTAATGATAACATGGATGTTCTGGAAGATATTGGTCATGTTCAACGTGAAAATCTTCTTAATAAATCCTCATGTAATTTTGTTGTTTATCTCAACAGTCATCTCAATGTTGGGATATCTTTCATACCTGACATCTCTCTTTCTGGGTATCATGCCACCGGTCTTACACTTCACATTCTTGAAGGTCACTTCCTTCATCCGATTTTCCTAATTTCTTATTTTCTTGTCTCCTTAGTCTATCCGCGTCTCATTATTTATCCTTCGAACTATCTCAAGGTTTCCTCGAAGACTCTCAAATTAAGGGGATTAATTATACGTATCACTTACACCTTCAACCTTGAATTTATTTCATGATCAGTCAACATCGCGCTGATGATGACACACTTCTCTATATTTATTGCAAGGGTTTCTTAGGGTTTCCCATACCTAACTCCCTTATCACTTCTCAACTCTATTTCCTTTATATCCCTTTATACTCCTTCCCTTTTTAGTCTTTTATTTTCGTTTCCATTATAACCATTACATGAACCAACACAACATAAGCATTGATTTCAAACATCCCGTCATTCTGGATTCGTGTCCTCGGAACGAATCTCGATAACTTTTACAACTTAGATTCATAATTCATCATACTCATCCGCTTTTGTTCTAGCTCCAAAGCTTTTACACTATCTCCTTATCCTTGGGAATTACTTTCCCGAAAACAATTGACTGAACTTTAATCAGTTTATCATAACCTCTGGCTCCGTGCCTTTCTTAGCCTTTCACCAGCGGGTGGCCTCTCTCTTAGGAGGGTAAGTGATAAAAACAGTCTTTTGCGCTTCATCAATCATTTAGAATATAAAATCATTTCTCTATTTCCTTTAGCCAGACTCTTGCCTCGGCTAGGTCAGCTTGTTCCTTGGAACTCTTAGAGCTTAGCGAATTAAAGGTCCTGAAAGAATTTATCACCGCATTATTTCCTCAAGGTGGTGGTTGGGAATAAAAGTATAAGTTTTGTTTAGACAGGTCCATGAATTGCCCAATAGGAGTACCATCCTAGTTCTCCCTATCTTGTTTGACTTCTATTTTCTCAGTATGAAATGTTTCAACCTTCTCCCATAATTGGGGTTATCTTATACGTTAAAAACCTTGTTTTCCACTCTATTATGTTATGGGTTCTTTCTTTCTTGATGGCAACCTCCCTGACTATCACATTTAGGGTTTGCCCTAAATCTTATTCCTCAAACTATGGCTCTCATCTAAGTTCTCATCCTTAAGCTCTTGAACTTTTGGAATCCAAATTCTGTAGGAACACCTCACTATCCCCTTATCATCTTTCTCGGTATGGATCTCTTCTCCAGTCATTGACTCTCTGCCTTGATTCATCACTTTTTCTTGGCACAATATTATATTTTCCAATAATCCAGACCGCATAGCGATCTCAAACAACTTTTCGGTACCGGCTCCGGTTGCGTTCACTTCTATTTCCATTTTCTCAAAATATCTTATCAACTCTCTTAGAGACAATATCATCTTAAGTTTCTCCTTTCTACTAAGGGTATTAGCCACCATTTTGGCTTTCCTTGGATGATAAAGAATCTCATAATCGTAATCCTTGATTAGCTCTAACCACCTCATTTGGCGCATGTTGAGCTCTTTCTGCGTGAAAATGTACTAGAGCACTTATGGCTTATGTAAATCTCGCACTTCTCTCCATACAAGTAGTGCCTCCAATCTTTAGGGCAAAACTATTACCACGAGCCCAAGCTCATGGGTGGGGATATCGAATTTTATATTCCCTTAATTGTCTTGACGCGTACGTGATTACCTTGCTATGCTATATAAGAAGCACCCTAATTCCTTATGCGAAGCGTCACTACACTTCAAAAAATCTCATTTTCCATCCGGCAACGCCAACATAGGGGACGTCACCAACCTTTGCTTCAGTTCTTAAAAGTTATTCTCGCATTTCTCTGTCCATTCGAACTTCTCAGTCTTACGGGTAAGCCGCGTTAAAGGGGCTACTATCTTTAAAAACTTGAACGAACCTCCGGCAGTGACCGGCCAATCCTACCTCTGGTAGTCGCCCTAACCATGGTTATCAATTCCTCAGCGATCATCTCTTCAGTCTTTTTAGGATCCTTCACGAGATCCTTCTCAACAACAATCCCTTCTGGGACAACATCCTCAACCGCTACATCCTCAATATGAATATCATCCGGTCCCTCATTAGGGTGTTCCATTGGATCCACAATCCGATCCTCAATCAGTAATAAAACATCATCGCGTTGTTGTTCCTCAACCTCAGGATATTTATAACGGTTCCCATAAGGGTTTTAACTGTCAGTACTACGTTAGGTAGCCCGACTATGAACTTGGCAAGAGTTCTTATTATCTTAGTGAACTTATTATCTTAACGTCACATCATCTCTGTGGTTTATAACGCTTAGCTCTGATACCATTTCTGTAACACACCCAAATCCGGGGTCGGGGATCCAGGTTATCACGAGTTCTATTTCCCTTATCAATACTTAATCTTAACAGTCAACCAACTACTGCGTACTGTGACCCCACAATATACACACACACCACAAGTTATAGTCTCAGAGATGAATACCAAAAATAACACAAGTCATTTTATTCCACAATTATAAACCATTTCACCTTAAAAAGGGTTTCTGAATAATTTACATATTCTTTGCCATTATTACAATTCATAAATATACATAATTCTGGTACATCAAAAGTTGAAAGCCTAGCCTATTGGTAGATCCTACCTCAGCTATACGACATCAACGCCTACAGGAAACTGTGGAACGTTTCCTATCTGCTCGCGAATTGGGAGGTTTATCCTGTTCATCTTGTATATCTGTTGTTGTGTGATGAAAGAAGAAAACAAGGGTGAGCAACAAGCCCACCGAAATAATATGTATAATAATTAACTATATATGAGCATTCTCATAGTACTCATGGAAGTCTTGGTCAAGAAGAAATGAACCAAGTTTGATATCTTAACGCGACCAAGTCGCAAAATATTCAATATATATGTATATATATACTTTTCAAAATCTTGGAAGTCCTCTTCCATGCATAATATACACAGAGTTCCAGTTTATAACTGTATAAAACTATCGTTGCAAGGTGATCTCATATATTTAACCTTGTCTCAACGTTTTTGTGAAAATCTTTGTCATGCATAAGATAATCATTAACCAGATATAAGTTGAAAAGATGAAGTTACAAGATACTCCAATATACTTATATCTTTTCCGAATACTACTTGAACTACCACCGTTCAAGTTATAATTAGTTTCAAGAGTTCATCACATAGATGAGACTACAAGACAAGATTTGAATAGATTCAATCTTTGAATATCATTATAAATAATGAAGTTACCAGATACTTCATTAAGTCCCGATATATAGATACACCTATATATACATTTCATACACTCCTTGAAAACCTCTGTTATGAAAATTATAAACAGAGTTGCAATATCCAATGAATTTGGAAATGAGAAAACCTTGGCATAAACCTGATATCTTGCTGATCAGGCAAAGATACCAATAAGTAACCTTTTCTACTAGTAGATGGACGAATTCCCCACTGGTCATCACCCTGGCCGCAATAGGACCTTATGTTGGACTGTCACTCAGCCACTTACGCATTTGATGGACTCCCACTGAGCCACTTATACTTTCATGGACGCCCACTGAGCTCATGTTGCTTATGCCGACTCAATAGATGGACTTACTTCGCGAACGTGGGGTAAGTAATCAATTCATTTATCAAAATAGCAACCTCGTTGCAAATATAAAATACACCACAGAGCCGGACCCCTCAGGTTTTGAGCGAGTATTTAAATCCCCTTTGAAAGAAAGATCTTAAATATAAAAATGAGTTTTGGGATCCGCTCTAACTTTTAAAATCATTTTGAAGACTCGAAAAGATTTTTAAGAATATTTGGAGTAATGCTGATTTAATGAAATAAATCAGTCCCAATATATTAGAAAATATCTGAATATTATTATTTAAATAATATTCCCATAAGGATAATCTCTATATAAATAACTTGAAGTAGAAGTTTTAAACTCGTACTTGAAATGAATATTAAATAACCAAAGATATACTTATACGAAAGTACTATCTTTATTGAATAATCAAAAATAAGTTTGATTATCTAAACATTATTCTTTAATAATATAAAGAATATTATTTAGTAAATAATGAGAGTCATAAGTCCTCAAATTAAAATTCAAATAATATTCATTAAATAATATAAACTAAGTCATAAGTCCTCGAATGAATATTCAAGTAATATTCATTAAATAAAATAAAGTTATCGAATAAACCTTATTCAATTAATAGTTTTGAAAACTATATCTATATATATATATATAATATACTCGGGAACATCAACTCCCGGTTTTAGAAAATGTTCACCTTTGGGTCCCCTATACTAAGGGTATACGCAACTACTGCTTATCTCTAGCATAGGTATTATGCAACTATAAGCATTTAAATCAATAATTAGATATCAAGATTACGAAACAAGCATGCATATATAACATATCAACATGCTCCAATATATCGCAAGATTTGCTAATAACAATCATGCACTTATCACAAGATAATGCATATACATATATACATCACAACAACAGTATAACGGGTAGAAAACTTGCCTGAGCGACTTGGGGTTGTAAAAGGCCTGGGACGAGTCCGGTAACCTATAAACAACATATAAGTTGGAATTAAACCAAAGTCGCTTAAGAATCTAGACTTTAACCAATTAGACTCTAACGCTTGCTTTTGCGCTTAACGATTCACTTATGTCGCTCGAGTACCCTCGGCTCCACCATTTTTAATAAATTAACCATTAAGAATTTTAGAGCGATTCTTTCGTGAGTACCTTACCAACTGCCTAATACACTTAACATAATTGTTTTATACCCCAATTAGTCATTTAAAGTCCTTAAACAAGGTTTCGAAGTAAGGCGAGGGGTAATGGTTCGGTCGCGAAACGCCGTTACTTAAAACGGTCGTTTCTCTTAAATCGTCCATCGGATTCAAGTGAACCACATATCAAAACGAAGGTTGTAACATGAACTATCTAATCATGGCAATGGTCAAAACCTAATAGTGAGTTCTCGGGTCCTGATGTTAAGAACAAAAACAGTCTAATGTAAATCGGGCATTACGACGGCTATGTTTACGCGATTACCAAGTTTTAAACCACCCCAAACAACCACCATTCAACTCACAACCAACAATACAACCAACCCTCATCCAAAACTTACTACATCAGTCCCCAAACCTCAAGATTTTCCAATTTATACAACCCCACACATAAACTACTAGCTATACTTAAGTTTCATTAACTATAAACAAGATTTCAACATCCAAATCACTACAAATCCAATCCAAACTCTAAACACACAAGCATCATGCTTCTCATTTACTATAACCATCAAAACCATCTTAATACTCAAAGTAAATTTAGGGTTTGGAGGTGTTATACCTTCCTTGGAGTGATTAGAGTAGCTAGGAAGCCTTAAGAAGCCTTGAGAAGCCTTGAGATAGCTTAGGAATGCTTGGATCTTAAAGGAAATCAAAGAAAATAAAGTTATTAATCTTGAAAACACTATTCGTCATCTTCTTCCTTGATTTATTAGAAGAGATTCATGAAGAAATAGAAGCTTAAACTCCTAGGATATGCTTATCTAATCATAAGGGACCTTGGGTAATTACCTTGCAAATTAACAAAGCTAGAAACTTGATTTTTGGAATTTGTCTCCTTGAAAAAATGAAAAAGCCGTGAGCTATGTGTTCTTGGGAGAGTATTTGCTTTGTTGAATGTTTTTGATGTGGAAAATGAAGTGAATGGGATATTTGGATGATTTGTTGGTTGTTTAAAGTGAGTGGAGTATGACTAAGCATGACATCATCTTGGTGACTTCATCTCTTGCCACTTGTCATCACTTGGTGGTGGAAGCATCTTCTTATGCTAATCATTGCTTAATTGTTTGGTTAATGACCGCTTATCTGTTATACGGTTCGCTTAATTTTCGTTCTCGTTTATCGTTTGAGGGATCATACCCGGGATCTTATTACTTGGGTTCGCCTAAACCTTTCTCAATATATTATATTTCTTATATGATCCTCTCTTATAATCCTTGAATTTAAATATTTTTTATCCTGTTACCTTATACTCAATTCTTTCGGTATCTGGTGGATTTTCGGGAAAAATCAAAGTGTTCGAATTTGGATTCTGACGATCTTTACATACACTTATATACCATATAGAGTACTAATAAGATATCAGAATAATAATAAAAGAACCTCTACAAAGTGTGGTATGAAAAGTTTTCTTATTCAGCATAATCAGCAAAATCACTATTCATAAGGGTTTCAAAAAAATTCCAAAAATTGGGGTTATTACACTATAACTTGTGGTGTGTGTGTGTATATTGTGGGGTCACAGTACGCAGTAGTTGGTTGACTGTTAAGATTAAGTATTGATAAGGGAAATGGAACTCGTGACAACCCGAATCCCCGACCCCAGATTTGGGGGTGTTACATTGAAGTTGTAGAACCAAACATCTGTTGCATCCTTTCATCAATTTTTCTCCTTTGCTCCTTCACCTTCATCTCAGCTGCTGCTAGCTGGATTAGATCAATTCCATCAATCTTTCCTTTGATTTGAAGTGTTGGAGAAGTAGTGATGGCAGGAACTAGCACTTTGGATATTTGAATGTTTGTAGATGGCTCCCCTCCCCTTTCCACTTTATTCTCCCCCTTTTTGTTATCATCAAGGAGAGGAGTCAAGCCTTGTGCTTTAGCCAGTTGCATTAGAAGACTTGTTTGAGACTGTTGATTTTGAAGAATGGTGACCACGAAGTTTTCAATGACTTGAACTCTGTCCTCCAACTTGGCCAGCCGCTTTTCAGCATCTGATTCTCTTCTCAGTCTCATTAACAAGTCCTGCATGGTACCATAGGGCATGACTGAATCCATCTCCTCAGAGTTGTAGGACTTCAAGTCAGATATATCCTTCTTGAGTTCATCCACACTCAGATTCTGACTTAATTGTTGTAGCTTCATGAGATGTAGAAAATCTAGGTGGGCTTGAAGAAGAGCCTTGGTACCAGCATTGGAGGTGTTCTGAATGGCTTTTTGGATAGACATGATTTGTTTGACTAAGGATACATTGAATTGTCCTGGTGTTGACTCCTTTGTCAATGCCCATTCAGGTAAATCTGGAATAGAACTTGGGCCTTCATCTCCCCCTAAGTTCATGCTTCCATCAAATGAAACAGAGTCATCATCATTAGAATTTACTCCAAATTCTTCAGATGGCTCACCAGTTGTAGAAGGCATCAAGTTGACAGCAGCTTTATCCCTTTGTAGAGATTCTGAAGTATGTACTAGATTTAAAGTCTTTTCTGCCTGTTCATTGCCCTGAGTAGCCAACAATTGATAGGCTGACACATGATGAGTAAAAGTGTCAGCATCCAAGGAAATGTTATCAATTACAGCTTTGTAATGTTGCTGAAATTGTCTTTCCTTTTCAGCATCATCCACAATCATTGACTCATTAGCAATGGATGGATCCACCCTTATACCTTCTGTACCTACTTTTCTCTCAATTTCTCTCTTTTCTTGCATCAGGGGCTCCCCCTGGCTCACACTCCTGACACCCTCACCTTCACCTACTAAGGTGGCACTCCTCTCACTTTCTTTTGCCATGTTGGAAGAAATAGCATGCATATTTAGACTCTCAACCTCTCCTTTTGACTGGGAGCAACCCAGCCTCTCACTCAAGTTTTCACTCCCTTCCCTCAATCCTAGAAGTAATTGTACAGTAACCATGTCTTCTACACTTGGAATTGAGTCAATTATTTGTGTAGAGACTATCAACGGATAGGGAGTATTCGTTGAAGTAGGAACTGATGGTATCAACGGATAACTTCTGTTAAGCTTATCTGTCGAAGAACAACTACTTGTCAACGGATGAGGAATATCCGTTGAAGAAGGAAAAGAAGTAGAAATTGAAAGTGACATAATTGTTGAATCTGTGTGGATTGATTTTAATTTAGGTGACACAGATGCTTCAACTAAGTCTGAAAGAATTGGCTGATGATCCAACAAATCATCTAAAAGATGATGATCACCAGTATTTGAGTGGGGCTCCTCCCTAAGTTGTAAAGAGGGAGAATCAGGAATTGATGTGAATATCATGTCCACATCTAGAGATGGTGATGGAGAATTTGGTGATTGATGTGTGTCAATTTTGAGAGAATGGGGCTGTGACTCCACATTTGTTGGAGTCACATCAAGCTGAATTTGAGAAGGCATAGATACAGGTGGGTGTATCTGTGCAGTGTGTGCACCCTGTGTGGAAACTAAGGTTTTGACCCTCTTTCTTCTTGTAAAGGATTTTACAGGTGAGTGTGTGGCTTCAGTGTCCCTCCCTCTTTTGTTCTGTGTCCCTGGTTGGGGACTATTTTCATTAGCTGCACCCTTTTGGGAGGATGCAACTAGGGATGAGTTTGAATCCTTTTCAACCACCACAGTCTTTTGAGAAACTGTGGCTTGGCTAGCTGGGGTACCACTCACCTCTCCTACCTTATCCTGGGGGTTTCTTGATGTTCACCCCTCCCCTCACCACTCACACCCTGTTCACTCCCCTCAGGATTTATGGTAGTTGTTACAACTGTTGTCTTTTAAGAAACAACAGAGGTGGTTTTCTTTGACTTTGGTTTTGAAACTTTAGGTTTGGTGGCCTTGGTAGGAATCTGTTGGGACAAGGACACAGATTCCATGGCCACACTTGAAGGCAAAGAAATAATAGGGTTGGAAGTAGTGGGAGTTGAAGAAGTATTTACCTCACTTACCTGAGGTGCATTCATTATTGGTAAATATACCAATGGCACCTGATTGTTGAGGTTAATTCTCAAAAGGTCTGCAAGGACCCTTTTCTCTTGTGCCCAGCATTTGAGTTTATTACTCTCATTGGTTATGACCAAACCTTCAGCAACATGGTTAGCCAATAACATAAAGAATCTAGCATAGTAGATGTTATGAGGTCTATTAGCTTTGTTACCTAACCTGGTACCCAATTCTAGCATAACATAGTTGCTAAAATTAAAATACCTATCAGAAACTAGCATATAGAGCATATTAACAAGAGATGAAGTTATTGCATCAAAATTACTATTTTCCCAGAGAAAACCTTGATAAAGGCGTCACCAAAAAAACTCCATTCTTTCCTAAGGCCTTTTCTTCTAATACTCCCTAAACTAGTAGAATCAAAAGAATAGCCTATGGAATCTAACATGCTAGATACATCATTATCTGTAGGATTTTATCTATCACGGAAGCATGGTAAAACATTTTTATTGATATAAAATCCATATAATACGCATACAGATCATGATTTAAATCGAGGGATCATTTCTAACCTTTAAAAGCGATCCAAGAACCACGAGCGGAGATCCTTAGCAGCTGCTCCTCAAGTGTGAAGCACTCCACGGGTATCCACCAAGAAATCGATGTAATGGAGGAGGAGGTGGAGAGAATTAGGGTTTTGTAAATTTTTAGGTTGAGGCAAAAATAGGGTTTATAATAGTATATTTATAGGCAAAATTTTCAGCTGAAAATTTTCCCATAAAATATTATTATTATTAACCCTTTATTATTTTCACTAATAATTAAAACACCTTTTAATTATTAATCCTTTTTCTAAACATTTTAGAAATAATTCTCTCACTTGATTTAATTTTCAAAAATTAAATTCTTAATTAATAATATTAAGAACTTTTTCTTAGTTAATTTATAATCAATTAAATCTCATTTAATCAATTATTAAATTTGCCAATTAATTATTTATTTCATAAATAAATAATTATCAGCCATTATTAATTAATTCCTCCACCATTAAATCATTCCCTTTTCTGGTGTGACCCTATAGGTTCAATATTAAGCCGATAGTAGAAATAAATAATAATAAAACTTATTTTATCATTATTTATATAAATTCTCTAATTCATTAAATATGATTAATTAATTAATCATATTTATTCTACATCGTGAGGGATACTTCTCAGCATATCGCGACTATCCGGATAATACGAATTCACTGCTTAGAATACCAAGAACCTATTCAGTGAGTAGTTACCGTACAATCAATTCCTTCTACCCTGCAATGTCACGATTAAATACAAAGCATGGAACTTGTTTCAAGCTATCTTATTTAATCACTTGCTTTCCCATTCACTATGTTTAGTTCAATTTAATGTAAATTAGAAACTCCTTTCTAATTTCATTCACTCTGGCCAGAGATTCCTGAACTAGCATAAGTGGATCAGCATTGAACATTCTCTTCCTTCACTGGAAGGGGTAGATCCTTTATTGATCATACACTATCTTCGTGTACAAATTCCTATACCCAGTAGAGCCCTTATAATTGTCCCTTGAGACTAAGAACTAAACCAAAGCATAGTTCAGTGTACACAAGATGACTATGATGACCTCAAGTCTAAGGATACTTGTACAAATATCACTATATGAACAACTAATGACACGTGAGTGAACTCCATCAGTTGTTCAGCTGTGTGAGTCATGTTCAGTGAACTTATTCTATAATAAGCACCTACATACTAGCTATAGTGTCACCACACAAATGTCTATGAGAACAAACATCCTTCATAATGAAGTAAGCATAGTATGTACCGATCTTTGCGGATTATTAATTACCAGTTAGTAGTCCTACGACCAGGAACTATTTAAGTTTAGAGTTACCATCTTTTAAGTCTCATTATTATGATCTCATCACAATCCATAAAAAGCTTTACTCTAAACTGTGGTATATCTTATTTAAACACTTAAAATAGATGGAGCCCGCAATAAAAAACAAAGTTTTTTATTGATATCAATGAAATCAAAACAGATTACATAAAAGTTATTCCTAAATCCTCATACATGATTGGACTTAGGACATATCTCTTTCAATCTCCCACTTGTACTGAAGCCAATCACTCTGGTATCTAATACCCATCTTGTCTTTATGACGATCAAAGTGACTTTGAGAAAGTAGCTTTGTTAAAGGGTCTGCTATATTGTTATGTGTGTCAACTCTCTCGATGTTGACATCTCCTCTTTCAATAATCTCCCTAATCAGATGAAAGCGCCGCAGGACATGTTTGGAATTTTTATGAGACCTAGGTTCCTTAGCTTATGTTATTGCTGTGTTGTTATCACAATACAACACAATAGGCTCTTCAACGCTAGGAACAACTCCCAACTCAAAAACAAATTTCCTCATCCAAACGGCTTCTTTTACAGCCTCACTTGCAGCTATATATTCTGCTTCCGCTGTGGAGTCAGCCGTTGTAGACTGTTTGGAACTCTACCAACTAATCGCACCACCATTCAGAGTAAACACGTACCCTGACATGGATTTGCTATCACTTTCTGATTGAAAACTAGAGTCATTATAACCCTCTATTTTTAACTTAGATTCACCACCAAAAACAAGAAAAATGTCCTGAGTCCTTCGCAAGTACTTAAGGATGTTTTTCACTGCTTTCCAGTGGTCTTCACCTGGATTGGACTGATATCTGCTCGTCACACTAATTGAATAAGCAACATCAGGCCTTGTACACAACATCGCGTACATGATAGATCCTATTTCTGAAGCATAAGGAATCTTACTCATATGCTCTCTTTCCTCGGGTGTCTTAGGAGACATTTTTTCGGAAAGGGACACTCCATGGCTCATCAGTATGAGACCTCTTTTGGAGTTTTCCATGCTAAACCTTTTAAGCACTTTCTGGATGTATGTACCCTGGGTAAGACCTATCATTCTTCTAGATCTATCTCTATAGATCTTCATACCGAGAATGTAGGATGCTTCTCCCAAGTCCTTCATGGTGAAGTTCTTTGATAGCCATACTTTGACTGATTACAGCATCGGTATATCATTTCCTATAAGAAGTATGTCATCTACATACAATACAAGAAATGTTACCGCGCTCCCACTAATCTTCTTATAGACACATGGTTCATCTATGTTTTTGATAAAACCAAACTCTTTGATTGTCTCATTAAAACGGAAGTTCCATCTACGAGAAGCTTGCCTTAAACCATATATGGTTCGTAGCAGCTTACACACTAGGTGTTCATTTCCCTTGGAAAGAAAACCCTCTGGCTGTGTCATATACACTTCCTCCTCAAGTTCCCATTGAGGAAAGCCGTTTTCACGTCCATTTTCCAGATCTCATAGTTGTAGCAAGCAGCAATCGCACACAAAATCCGAATTGATTTTAACAGGGCTACAGGCGAAAAGGTTTCATCAAAGTCAATCCCTTGCCTTTATTTGAATCCTTTTGCCACGAGTCTGGCTTTATAGGTCTCCACCTGGCCATCTGCTCCAATCTTTCTTTTGTATACCCACTTGCACCCAATAGGCTTAACACCTTCAGGCGCCTCAACCAGAGTCCATACTTGGTTGGTATACATAGATTCCATTTCGGATTTCATGGCACTATGTCATTTCTCTGAGTCAACACTACTCATAGCCTCATTATAGGTCACAGGGTCGTAATCATCAATGATTGACAACTCATTGCCATTCTCAATGACAAGGCCATAATACCTCTCAGGTTTGCGAGATACTCTCCCTGTCCTACGAATGGGTTGTTCCACAGAAGGTTGTTCAGTATGAACAAGTGTTTCCACTTGATTCGTAGTAGTTTGTGCTTCTTGAACTTCATCAAGTTCAATTTTGCTCCCACTGTTTCCTTCAAGGATAAACTGCTTTTCCAAGAAGGTAGCATGTCTGGAGACAAACTCCCGATGATCGGTGTAAAAGTAATACCCCAAAGTCTCTTTAGGATTTCCCATAAAATTATATTTTACGGAACGAGATTCCAGCTTATCTGGGTCAACTTTCTTGACATAAGCTGGACATCCCCAAATCTTAACGTGTTTAAGACTCGGTTTCCTTTCTTTCCATATCTCATATGGAGTTTGAGGAACAGATTTGGAAGGCACCTTATTCAGTAAATATGCTGAGGTTTCCAATGCATAACCCCATAGGAATACTGGAAGGTTCACATAGCTCATCATGGACTGAACATGTCTAACAAAGTTCGATTTCTCCTTTCAGATACCCCATTCAACTGTGGAGTATATGGAGGAGTCCACTGGGAGACTATACCATTTTCTTTGAGATAATCTAGAAACTCTCCATTCAAGTATTCACCACATCGATCTGATCGAAGAGTTATAATACTATGTTTGGTTTGTTTCTCCACTTCATGTTTATATTCTTTGAACTTTTCAAAGGCTTCAGACTTGTGTTTCATCAAATACACATATCTGAATCTAGATTTATCATCTATGAAAGTAATGAAGTATGAAAATCCACCCATGGCTTGCGTAGACATTGGTCCACATACATCTGTGTGTACCAATCCTAGCAAATCTGTAGCCCTCTCTCCATGTCCACTAAATGGAGATTTGGTCATTTTACCCAATAGACAAGACTCGCATGTAGGATATGATTCAAAATCAAAGGGGTCAAGTAACCCTTCCTTATGCAATGTCCGCAGTCTATTTTCACTAATATGACCTAGCCTACAGTGCCATAAATAGGTCAGATTTTCATCATCTCGTTTTCTTTTATTAGTTTGTTCAATCTGAAGTAAATCATGCTCTACGTCACATACATACAGACCATTATTTAAAATACCACGTCCATAAAGAACATTATCTCTAAGAATAGAACATTCATTATTTTTAATAATAAATGAAAACCCATCCAAATCCAACATAGGAATAAAAACAATATTCCTCATAATAGAGGGAACGTAATAATAATTATTCAAAATAATAGTCTTGCCCGTAGGCATATGTAAACTAAATGATCCTACAGATATGGCCGCAACTCTTGCTCCATTGCCCATACGTAGAATCACCTCATCTTTTTCAAGAGTCCTACTTCCCTTTAGTCCTTGCAACGAATTGCAAATATGAGAACCACAGGCGGTATCTAATACCCAAGTAGAAATGTGACTGTAATAACCCCAAAATTTTCAACTTTTTGTAACCCTTGTGAATAGTGTTTTAGCTGAATGAGAAAACTTTTCACGCCACACTATGTAGGGGTTCTGTTATGGATATTCTGGGATATTATTAGTACTCTATAAAGTATATAAGTGTATGTAAAGATCGTCAGAATCCAATTCCGAACACTTTGGTTTTTCCCGGAAATCCACAAGATACGGAGAGAATTGAGTATAAGGTAACAGGATAAAAAGGATTTAAATTAAAGGATTATAATAGAGGATCATAAAAAGGAATATAATGTATTGAGAAAGGTTAAGGGAACCTAAGTAATAAGATCCCGGGTATGATCCTTCAAACGATAAACGAGAACGAAAGTTAAGCGAACCGTATAACAGATCAGCGGTCATTAGGCAAACGATTAGGAAGTTAATCAAAGGGATTAGTGGGAATGATGTCATCCAACCAATAGAAAGAGGACAAGGAAGGGAGGATGACATCATGAGGATGACACAAGCATGACATGGGAAGGAAGGAGGTGTGGTTGAATGAGAACCACACAAATTCAAGGGCAAGAAGGTAATTGACTAAAGCAAACACAAAAACAAGTCAACCAAGCCAAGTAAAATCATTTTCATCAAAAATCAAAAAGCAACCAAGGCTTGTTCTTGAAGAGCTCTCGGCTTTTTAGCATTTTAAAGGCAAAGAATTTCAAAACTCAAGATCCAAGCCTCCTAAATTGGTAAGATAATTCCCTAATCATCTTCATGCTTAGTTAGGACTATATCATGAGTTTAAGTCATTAATTCCTTCTCAATCTTCTTCATTTAATCAAAGAAGAAGATAATGAATAGTGTTTTCAAGTTTTTAACTTGAAATTTTTCTTGTTTTTCTTGAAGATCCAAGCATTCTTAAGACTTCTCAAAGCTTCTTAAGGCTTCCTAGCTCCTCCCACCACTTCAAGGAAGGTATACCATCTCCAAACCCTAGATTCCTATATATTATAAGATTATTTTGATTAGTAGGATGATATTGTAGCTTGTTGTTGTGATTTAGAGTTTGGGATTTGAAATGGTAGTGAAATGGAATGGTAAATGTTGTGGTTTTGATTTAAAAGAACTTAAGTATGATTAAAGTTAAGTTTAGGCATAAGTATGAATGATTAAATTGAATGGGTTGGGGTTGTTATGATGTGATAAGGATGGATGTTGGTTGTATGTTGGATTTGAGGTTGGTTTGTGGTTGGTTTTGAATGGTTTAAAATTTGGAAATCGCGTAAACATAGTCGTCGTAACGTCCGATTTTCTTTGGACTGTTTTTGTGCATAGCATTAGGACCCGAGAACCCCCTGCTAGTTTATGACCACTGCCATGTTTAGATAGCTCATGTTACGAGCTTCGTTTTGATATGTAGTTCGTTCGATTCCGATGCACGGTTTAGGAGAAACGACCGTTTCAAGTAACGGCGTTTCGCGAACGAAACTTTTTCCCTCGCCTTACTTTGAAACATAGGTTAAAGACCAAAAAGGGTTAATTAATGTATGAAACATTTATGGTAAGTGTGTTAGGCAGTTGGTAAGACACTCGCGAAGGAATCGCTTTAAAACTCGTAAAGGTTAAATTATTAAAAATGGTGGAGCCGAGGGTACCCGAGTGACTTAAGCAAATCAGTGAGCGCAAAACAAGCGTTAGAGTCTAAGTTAGTTAAAATATAGATTTACAAGTGATTTTGGTTTAATTCCAACTTACTTGTTGTTTATAGGTTACCAGACTCGTCCCGAGCCGTTTATCACCCCGAGTCGCTCAGGCAAGTATTCTATCCGTTATACTGTTGTTGTGATGTATACATTTGTATATGCATGATCTTGCGATAAATGCATATTGGTTATTTAGCAAATTCTTGCGATATATTGTAGCATGTGATATGGTATATATGCATGCATGTTTCATATTCTTGAAATATATATCTGTTGGTTCAGTTGATAATACCTATGCTAGAGGATAGCGGTAACTTGCATATACCCTTAGTATAGGGACCCAAAGGTGAAAATATTTTCTAAAACCGGGAGTCGAGGATCCCGAGTAGATTTTGTATATATGGATATGGATATATATATATATATATATTTATATATATATATGGTTATAGTTTTCCAAACTATTAATCGAATAAGGTTTATTCGATAACTTTAACTTTATTTTATTATTGAATATTATTTCGAATATTATTCGAAGGCGTATGACTCCTTTATATTAAATGAATATTATTTTGAATATTCATTCGGGGACTTATGACTCCTTTTATTTATTTATCTGAATATTATTTGAATATTCATTCGAGGGCTTATGACTCTTTTATATTATTTATTGAATATTATTTTGAATATTCATTCGGGGACTTATGACTCCTTTTATTTATTTATCTGAATATTATTTGAATATTCATTCGAGGGCTTATGACCCTTTTATTTATTTATCTGAATATTATTTGAATATTCATTCGAAGGCTTATGACTCTTTTATATTATTTATTGAATATTATTTGAATATTCATTCGAGGGCTTATGACTCAGTTTATATTATTTAATGAATATTATTTGAATATTCATTTGAGGATCTATGACTCCGATTATTTGCTGAGGTATATTCTTTATTTTATTAAAGAATAAGGTGTCAATAATCAAACTTATTTTCGATTATTCAAATAAAGATAGTACTTTCATATAAGTATATCTTTGGTTATTTAATACTCGTTTCAAGTATAAGTTTTAATACTTCTACTTCAATTATTTTTATAAAGATTATTCTTTATGGGAATATTATTTAAATAATAATATTCAGTCATTTTCTAAATATTCTGGGGACTGATTTACTTCATTAAATCAGCTTTACTCCAAACACTCTATAAAGTGTTTTCGAGTCTTCAAAATGATTTTTAAAGTCAGAGCGGATCCCAAAATTCATTTTTATATTTAAGATCTTCCTTTTTAAGGGGATTTAAATACTCGCTCAAAACCTGGGGAATCCGGCTCTGTGGTATATTTTATATTCGCAACGAGGTTGCAGTTTTGGTAAATGAATTGATTACTTGCCCAATGTTCGGGAAGTAAGCCCATCTAATTGAGTCGGCATAAGCGACAGGCTGGGGTACGGTCTATCAAAGTGTAAGTGGCTGGGTGGCAGTCCATCAATGCGTAAGAGGCCGGGTGGCGGTCCAGCACAAGGTCCTTATGTGGCCAGGGTGATGACCGGTGGGGGATTCATCCATCTACTAGTAGAAAAGGTTACTTATTGGTATCTTTGCCTGATCAGCAAAATATCTGGTTTATGCCAAAATTCTTTTCCTTTCCAAATTTATTGGATATTGCAACTCTGTTCATACTTTACATGACAGAGGTTTTCAGGAAATTGTATAAAGAAGATGTATATGTGGATATAGATATATATATATATATCAGAACTTAATGAAGTATATCATGACTTCATTTCCTTTAATAATATTTCAAAGATTTAATCTATTCAAGTCTTATTTTGTAGTCTCATCTATGTGATGAACTGTTGAAAACTCTTTATACTTTGAACAGTGGTAGTTCAAGTAGCTTTATAGATGATATAAGTGTAGTGAAGTATTTGGTAACTTCATTCCTTGTTTTTACTTATATCTAGTAAGTAATTATCTTACACTTGATAAAAGATTTTAGTAAGTATCCATTTAGATACTTATATTATTGTTATCACTATATATTATCTTGCGAGCTGTAAGGCTCACTCTTGCTTTATTTCTTCATCACACAACAATAGTTAGGAAAGATGGCCAGACTCCAGCAGACCCAGCGCAAGCGCGTGGGAAGCGTCCCGCGTCTTCCCGATGATGTTGTAGCTGCTATAGCTGCAGAGATAGATCTATTGTAGATCAGACCATCTACTTTTGAGAATCAATTATGTATAATTATAACTTGTGGCAGATAATGGCAATTAACTGTAAATTTATCAAGTAATCGTTTTGGGTTGTAATAACTTTTAAATTGTGGACTCAAAGACTTGTACTTATTTCAATTTCATCTCTGAGACTATAACGGGTTGTGGTGTGTGTTAGTCTGGGGTCACAACATGAGGTTATTTATTATTAATTAAGTGAAGTGATATTGTGGAAAGAAAGACCGTGACAACCCGGATCCCCGACCCCGGATCTGGGGGTGTTACAGAAATGGTATCAGAGCTAAGCGTTATAAACCTCAGAGATGATGCGTCGATATAATAACAAACTCACAAAGATAATAAGAACTCTTGCCAAGTTCATGGTCGGACTACTTAAAGTAGTGCTGACAGTTAAAACCCTTACAGGAACCCTTATAAGTATCATGATAGTAACTTAGCTCGTTTAATGTGTAGGCGCCTGAGATAGAGGACCCTGAGATGTTCGAGCGTGAGCATGATGAGGCATTGCTAGATGTTGAGGATCAGGAGGAGCCTGAGATGGAGGAGGATGAGGAGGACCCCTCAGAGGAGCCTGAGACGGAGGTCATTGCTATTTCAGAGGAGGAGGACCCCTCAGAGGAGTCAGAGACAGAGGTTATTGCTATTCCAGATGAGGAGGACCTGGATGAGGTCCCAGTAGCTGAGGAGCGTGTTGGACCTATGGTAGTGTATGCTGGTACCCCATTACCCACACTTCCGGTGGTCAGAGCCCCTACCCCTCCACCACTATCTTGGATTCCTGATGATGACAGTTCAGAGACCCATACTTCCGAGCCTAGGCAGACCGAGGAGGCACCCTCAACGGCTCCGGATTCACCACCTCTTGACCCTGCCCACAGGCAATCTTCGTTAGCACATGGATATGTTCAGGATGTTCTGAGGACCCGAGTGGCTGTTGCCGAGGGCCAACTAGATGAGGCCAGGAGGGAGTTGGATGCAGAGAGGGCGGGTAGGCGTACCCGAGCTTATGAGACTAGGGCTTCTATACCCCGATCCTTGAGGAGGGAGCTTACGGGGATAGAGCTCACATCCCGAGCGAGGCTCAGATCGCTCCAGGGGGACAGGCATGGTAAGATCTCCAGGCGGCAGGCCGACTATATCTTCCGTCGTGTGATGGAAAGGGTTTGGGAGCTGACCCGCTCCGGTGTGTGATTCAGGATTGATGACGAAATAGTCTAGTTGTCTAGTTAGCCGAGGCCTTAGTAAGAGCCAATTTTCCGGGATAGTTGACTTGTATATAGTATCCCTTTTTCTGACTAGACAGATAGACTCTTGTGTATCACTTTTGGGACAGATGACTGTAGCACTGTTGTACTTTTGACCAGATCAAACTATGTATTTCTCGCATTATGTATATATTTGTTTCCTTTCGGTTCAGTTCCATAGTGACGGGATCACTGTTTTTATCATTATTATTACTGCACTTCGTATTAGAACTTTCTTAAAATAATAGAATTGTGATATACGTTCTCCCCATTTTAAGAGCTGTGCAAGGCACAATGTTGTATATGATTGTGACCTAACGTTGAATTTTTCCCAATAATTTTTTTATTATTATCAGAATCATGCCGCCAAGAAAGATTGGAACTAGGGTGAACCCTGGATCTGAAGACCAGGGAAGCCATAATCAGGACAATAGAAACCAAGAACACAGTGAAGAGGAAGATGAGGATTATGTGGAACAGGATGACTCCCTGTATGAAGAGGAAGAGGAAACATATGATGTTGAGGGATTTGAGATAGAGGCTGAAGAAGGAGAAACCGAGGTGGAACAACCAGTACCAAACCCAGGCATGGATCCCATGAGCCAGTTCATGCAACTCCTAAGGCAGAATTTGGAACGTCAACCCAACCCACCCCCTCAAGGAAGTAACAATGCTGTGGCAAACTCTTTCAGGGCTTTTAAGTCCCCTAAGCCCCCTGAGTTCCACGGATCAGCCGACCCAGTTGAGGCCAGGGCATGGTTAAAGGAAATGGAGAAATCTTTTGAGATTTTGAGTACCGAGGAGGCACAGAAGACTGTATTTGCTACCTACCTTCTGAAAGGAGAAGCTAACTACTGGTGGGAGGCCAAGAAAAACATGGAGACAGATGCTATTATAACCTGGGAGAGATTTAGTCAGTTGTTTCTGGGAAAGTATTTCCCGAGGTTTATGGAAAACCAGATGGAGCTCAAGTTCTTGGAGCTAAAGCAGAATAACTTGTCTGTAGCAGAGTACGAAGCGAAATTTACTAAGTTATCAAGGTTTGTGCCGGAGTTTGTGAGCACCGAGGAAAAGAAAGCTAGGAGGTTTCAGCAGGGACTGAAACCGTGGATTCAGAATAGGGTGGCAATCCTTGAGCTTACGGACTATGCCACTCTGGTGCAAAAGGCAACGATTGTAGAAGTCGGAAGTGAACAGATGCAGAAGGAAAGAGAGAAGAAAGGAATAAAGAGGAAAAGTATGAGCATGGGTGGAGGTTCCGCAGGAAGGAGCTTCCCAACTAGATTTAATCGAGGAGCAGTGTCCCTACCAGGAAGGAATACTGGATTTAAGCGGCCAATGAGTGTGAGTGTGAGCCAGGGCGGCCAGAAGTCAAGAATGTCCTATTCCAACCAGTCTCGACCCCCATTGCCAGCCTGTAACATATGTGGAAGGAATCATTGTAACACCCCCAAATCCGGGGTCGGGGATCCGGGTTGTCACGAGTTCCATTTCCCTTAACAACACCCAATCTTAATAAATAATCAACTACTCTGTACTGTGACCCCACAATAAACACACACACCACAAGTTATAGTCTCAGAGAGGAATATCCAAAAATAATCACAAGTCGTTTTATTCCACAATTATATGCCAATACACCTTAAACAGGTTTCTGAATAAATTTACATTTCTTTGCCATTATTACAATTCATAAATATACATAATCTGATACATCAAAAGTTGCAAGCCTAGCCTATTGGTAGTTCCTACCACAGCTATGGCGGCATCAGTGCTTCTAGAAAACTGTGGAACGTCTCCTAACCTCTTGCGAATCGGGAGCTTGGTCCTGTTCATCTTGTCTATCATTGTGTGATGAAAGAAGAAAGCAAGGGTGAGCAGCAAGCCCACCAAAATAATATGTATAATGATTAATAATATATGAGCCTTCTCATAGTACTCATGAAAGTCTTGGTCAAAAGAAATGAACCAAGTTGATATCTTAATGCGATGAAGTTGCAAAATATTCAGTATATATATATATACATATATACTTTTCAAAATATTGGAAGTCCTCTTCCATGCACAATACACACAGAGTTCCAGTGTATAACTGTATAAAAATATCGTTGCAAGGTGATCTCATATATCTAACCTTGTCTCAACGTTTTTCTGAAAATCTTTGTCATTCATAAGACAATTATTAATTAGATATAAGTTTAAAAGATGAAGTTACAAGATACCCCAATATACTTATATCTTTCCCAAATACTACTTGAACTACCACCGTTCAAGTTATAATTAGCTTCAAAAGTTCATCACATAGATGAGACTATAAGGCAAGATTTGAATAGATTAAATCTTTAAAATATTATCAAAATAAAATGAAGTTACGAGATACTTCATTTGATGTAAACATCATTTTGAAAACTTGACCCTGCCAACACTCAACAATCGCCCAACCGTAGCCTTTCTATCGAAGTGCTCTGGGTAGTGTTGCAGAAACTATCCAATTGGATGATGAACTCATTACGGGAGTTTGCCGCGCCAGGAAGACCACTTACGATGATCAGTCGTAGTAGTACAACCCCACCATTTTCTACATGTAGAGGAGAACCTGTCGGATTTACTTGTCAACCGAACACTGAACTCCTAAGGAATGGACCGCCTTAGCGGAACTTCCAGGACATTTGGGCCAATATAATAAGGCTGGGCCGGCGCTACTCGGCCACTTACGCCACTCCTAGTTCAGATGAAATCCATGACTCTGAAACGTAAAGCTTGTCCCCACTTTCCCCAAGTAGAAACTTGTTGATATGGCTCCACCAAGAAGTCGTATCTATTTGGAAAGGAGAACTCACCGATATTTCCCAGGCGATGCCTGTTAATGGATTAACTTGTTCCAAGAATTTTACTTCCCGAGTGTTGGGTAAGTAATCAATTCATTTATCAAAACAGCAACCTTGTTGCGAATATAAAATACACCACAGAGCCGGATCCCTCAGGTTTTGAGCGAGTATTTAAATCCCCTTAAAAAGGAAGATCTTAAATATAAAAATGAGTTTTGGGATCCGCTCTAACTTTTAAAAATCATTTTGAAGACTCGAAAACACTTTATAGAGTGTTTGGAGTAAAGCTGATTTAATGAAGTAAATCAGTCCCCAGAATATTTAGAAAATGACTGAATATTATTATTTAAATAATATTACCATAAAGAATAATCTTTATAAAAATAATTGAAGTAGAAGTTTTAAAACTTATACTTGAAACGAATATTAAATAACCAAAGATATACTTATATGAAAGTACTATCTTTATTTGAATAATCGAAAATAAGTTTGATTATTTACACCTTATTCTTTAATAAAATAAAGAATATATCTCAGCAAATAATCGGAGTCATAGATCCTCAAATGAATATTCAAAAATATTCATTAAATAATATAAACTGAGTCATAAGCCCTCAAATGAATATTCAAATAATATTCAGATAATAAAATAAAAGGAGTCATACATCCTCAATTGAATATTCAAATAATATTCAATAAATAATATAAAGGAGTCATAAGTCCTCGAATGAATATTCAAGATAATATTCATTAATAAAATAAAGTTATCGAATAAACTTTATTCGATTAATAGTTTTGAAAACTATAACCATACATATATATAAATATATATATATATAAAATCTACTCGGGATCCTCGACTCCCGGTTTTAGAAAATGTTTTCACCTTTGGGTCCCTCTACTATGGGTATATGCAAATTACTGCTATTCTCTAGCATAGGTATTATCAACTGAACCAACAGATATATATGGCAAGAATACGAAACAGGCATGCATATATATACCATATCAGCATGCTTCAATATATCACAACATTTGCTAATTAACCAACATGCATCTATCACAAGATAATGCATATACATATATACATCACAACAACAGTATAACGGGTAGAAAACTTGCCTGAGCGACTTGGGGTGATAAAAAGCTCGGGACGAGTCTGGTAACCTATAAACAACAAGTAAGTTGGAATTAAACCAAAGTCACTTGTAAATCTATACTTTAACTAACTTAGACTCTAACGCTTGTTTTGCGCTCACTGATTCGCTTAAGTCACTCGGGTACCCTCGGCTCCACTATTTTTAATAATTTAACCTTTACGAGTTTTAAAGCGATTCCTTCGCGAGTGTCTTACCAACTGCCTAACACTCTTACCATAATTGTTTCATACATTAATTAACCCTTTTTGGTCTTTAACCTATGTTTCAAAGTAAGGCGAGGGGAAAAGTTTCGTTCGCGAAACACCGTTACTTGAAACGGTCGTTTCTCCTAAACCGTGCATCGGAATCGAACGAACTACATATCAAAACGAAGCTCGTAACATGAGATATCTAAATATGGCAGTGGTCATAATCTAGCAGGGGGTTATCGGGTCCTAATGTTATGCACAAAAACAGTCCAAAGAAAATCGGACGTTACGACGGCTATATTTACGCGATTACCAATATTTAAACTACTCCAATTAACCACCAACCAACTCATAACCATCAATACAACAAAACTTCACCTAAACCATACCACATCAGTACATAATCTCCAAGGTTTTCAACTCAAACAACCACAATCAAGACCTATGAACTATAATCAAGCTTCAATTACCAAAAACACTTCCAAATCAAACCAAACTACTAATAATCACAATCCATGCTTCTCATTTCACAACATCAACCATTAAACTTACTAACAAATAAAGTAAAGGCTAGGGTTTGAAGTTTATACCTTCCTTGGGAGGTGTTAAGTTGCTAGGAAGCCTTAGGGAGCCTCCTACAAGCTTGATCTTTCCAAAGAAATCAAGAACACAAAGTTAGGCTTTGAAGTTTCTAAAAGTACGATTTAAAGAACTGTAAAAATGAGGGTCTTACCATGATTATTTGGACGAGACATGTGAACAAGAGTTGTAGGCCATCTCAATACCTTTCCAATGAGATATAGAACACAATATTTGAGTGAGAAATGAAGGAGATACAGCAGTTTTAGTGTTCTGGTTCTGTTTTGGCCGAGAGCATGAAGAACAATGCCTTGGTTTCTTTTTGATTTTGATGAAAAATGATTTGCTTGGCTTGGTTGGTTTGATTTTTGTGTTTGTTTTAGTAAATTACCTAGTTGCCCTTGATTTTGTGTGGTTAAAAAGCCACCACATCTCCTTCCTTCCCATGTCATGCTTGTGTCATCCTCATGATTAGAGCCGGCCACACGAACGGTCTGTGCGGTCCGTGCCGAATTTTTAACGGGCCGGTTTACTTACAACATAATTCGTGAACGGCCCGTGTAATTAAAACGGTCCGTGCCGTGCCGAGCGGTTATTTAAAGGTCCAACCCGTGTACGGCCCGCGAATCAGGCGAGCTACACGGTTCCACGGTTCAGCGAATATCAGACGAATAAGCCTTTTGGTTTGCATAGTGTAATTGGTTTACAAACTGTATGTACAATATATACATACAGTCATCCTCTCTCTCTCTCTTACATATTCATAGGTATATAAATTCCCCACAAATGGAAAGGAAAAGGTAAAACAATATAGCAGAGAGGGAGAGTAGCTTTTGTCAGAAAAGTTGGAGAAAAGCTCAGCCAAATTACCCAATAATATCTCTGCAGCCAAGTCTTGTGTGAGTGAGAGAAAAGGAAACACACACAGAGGGAGGGAGAGAGAGTCTTCGCCTTCGCGAGAGAGAGAGGACTACCGACACCACTATGAACCGCGAATAACCGCGAATCAGGCGAATCACTTGGCGGTTTGCGGGCCGAATAACCGCAGTTAGCGATCCGAATAACCGGTTTAAATAATTACTTATTCAGCTTCGGTTTTGGCGAACGGTTCCGGGCCGGTTCCGGGCCGGTTACGATTTTAAATATTGTAATTCGTGTTCGGCTCGTCTGCATAGACGGTTAGTGCCGAATATTAAACCGGCACGTCACGGGGCGAGTTTCACGAATTTCAGGCGAGCCGAATTACGTCCGGGCCGAGCCAAACCGCTCGTTTGGCCGGCTCTACTCATGATGGCATCCTCCCCTCCTTGTCCTCTTCTCATTGGTTGGGTGACATCATCCTCTCTAATCCCTTTGATTAACTTCCTAATTGTTTGCCTAATGACCGCTGATCTGTTATACTGTTCGCTTAACTTTCGTTTTCGTTTATCGTTTGAGGGATCATACCCGGGATCTTATTACTTAGGTTCCCTTAACCTTTCTCAATACATTATATTCCTTTTTATGATCCTCTATTATAATCCTTTAATTTAAATCCTTTTATCCTGCTACCTTATACTCAATTCTTTCCGTATCTATTGGATTTCCGGGAAAAAGCAAAGTGTTCGGATTTGGATTCTGACGATCTTTACATACACTTATATCCCATATAAAGTACTAATAAAATCTCAGAATATCCATATCAGAACCCCTACATAGTGTGGCATGAAAAGTTTTCTCATTCAGCAAAAACACTATTTATAAGGGTTTCAAAAATTTCCCAAAAATTGGGGTTATTACAATCATACTGGTGAGTGTAAAGGGAAGCCTGTAACCTGTTTTAAGTGCGGTCGGGAAGGCCACTACTCAAATAAGTGCCCATCATCAACCCCTGCCGTCATTCCAACCGCCACTTATCATCAGTGCGGACGCCCAGGTCATTGGAAGAGGGAATGCCCAATGAACAAACCAGCAGCTTCGGGAGCAAGCAGGGCTGCTTCTAATAAGCCACCTACTGCGAGGACTTTCAACATGACAGTCCAGGATGCTATGAAAGATACAGATGTGATAGCAGGTACCCTTTCTCTAAATTCAGTCAGTGCAAATGTTTTATTTGATTCGGGAGCAACTAAATCTTTTATATCAAAGGACCTTGCGCGTAAGTTAAGACTTAAGGCTGAACCCTTGATAGAACCCTTGCAAGTAGAAATAGCCAATCAGGAAATTATTCCTGTTAACCAGATTCACCCCGCCTGTGAGATAGGCATAGGGGAGCAATCCTTTAGTGTTGATCTGATTCCTTTTAAATTAGGGGAGTTTGATGTAATTTTGGGAATGGACTGGCTATCTAGCAACGATGCTCAGATAGACTGTAAAGGGAAGAAAGTTAAGTTAAATGTCCCAGGGAAGAAAGAAGTTATATTTAGAGGAAAGAGGCAGACGCAAAAATTTTTGACTATGGCCCAGGCCAAAAGGATGCTACGAAAAGGAAGTGAGGCTTACCTAGCCTATGTGGTGGACACGCAGAAGGAGGTGCCCAACTTACAAGATATTCCAGTAGTCAACGAATTTGAAGATGTATTCCCACAAGACCTTCCGGGATTACCACCCGATAGAGTGATTGAATTTGCTATTGAGTTGGCCCCAGGGACGGCGCCAGTTTCAAAAGCACCTTACCGGTTAGCCCCGTTAGAAATGAAGGAATTAGCTATCCAATTGCAGGAACTCTTGGATAAGGGTATGATAAGACCCAGTGTGTCTCCATGGGGAGCACCAATTTTATTTGTTAAGAAGAAAGATGGGAGCATGAGGCTGTGCATAGACTATCGAGAGTTGAACAAGCTAACCATAAAGAACAGGTACCCATTGCCTAGAATAGACGATCTGTTTGACCAGCTAAAGGATGCTGTTTATTTTTCCAAGATCGACCTGAGAACTGGATATCACCAACTAAAGATTAAACCCGAAGATATTTCCAAGACAGCGTTCCGTACCAGGTATGGGCATTATGAGTTCTTGGTAATGTCCTTTGGATTAACCAACGCCCCAGCGGCTTTCATGGATTTAATGAATAGAGTATTTAAGAAGTACTTGGACAAGTGTGTGATAGTTTTTATCGATGATATTTTGATCTACTCAAGGACTGAGGCAGAACATGCAGAGCATTTGAGGATAGCTCTAGGAATACTCAGAGAGGAGCAGTTATATGCCAAATTCTCGAAGTGTGAATTCTGGCGGAATGAAGTACAGTTTTTAGGACATGTGATCAATAAAGAAGGAGTATTGGTCGACCCCTCCAAGATAGAGGCGGTCTCAAATTGGGAAAGGCCAACCACACCCACAGAGGTAAGGAGTTTCATAGGATTGGCCGGCTACTATCGTAGATTTGTTCAGGACTTTGCGAAGATCGCAGCCCCTTTGTCACGACTTACTCGTAAGACAGAGAAGTTTGAATGGACGGAGAAATGCGAGAACAGTTTTCAGGAATTAAAGAAAAGGTTGATAACGGCTCCGGTATTGGCATTGCCGGACGGAAAAGGAGATTTTGTGATATATAGTGACGCGTCGCACAAAGGATTAGGATGTGTGCTTATGCAGCACGGTAAAGTTATTGCGTATGCGTCGAGACAACTGAAGGAATATGAGGTTAGATATCCTACTCATGACCTTGAGCTCGCGGCAATAGTATTTGCTTTAAAAATTTGGAGGCACTACTTGTATGGAGAGAAGTGCGAGATTTTCACAGACCATAAGAGCCTCAAGTACATATTTACGCAGAAAGAGCTCAACATGCGCCAGAGGAGATGGTTAGAACTAATCAAGGACTATGATTGTGAGATTCTCTATCATCCAGGGAAAGCCAATGTGGTGGCTGATGCCCTTAGTAGAAAGGAAAGACTCAGAATGATAACGACTTCGGAAGAGTTGATAAGGGATTTTGAGAGAATGGAAATAGAAGTAAAGGTAACCGGAACCGGAACTGAAAAGCTTTTTGAGATCTCAATGCAGCCAGAGTTATTGGAAAAGATCAGATTGTGCCAGGAGAAAATAATGAATGAAGGCAGAGAGTCAATGACTGGAGAGGAGATCCATACTGAGAAAGATGATAAAGGGATAATGAGGTACTCCTACCGAATTTGGGTTCCGAATGTTCAAGAACTTAAAGATGAGATTTTGGATGAAAGCCATAGTTCAAGGTATTCCATTCACCCGGGAAGTACCAAGATGTATAGGGATTTGAAGGAATATTACTGGTGGCCCAACATGAAGAGGGATGTAGCAGAATGGGTAAACAAGTGTTTGACTTGCCAAAGAGTAAAGGCAGAGCACCAGAGACCCAGTGGACTTTTGCGACCCCTGGAGATTCCCGAATGGAAATGGGAACAGATAGCGATGGATTTTGTTGTAGGCTTGCCAAGGACGAAAGCCAATCACGACGCCATTTGGGTAATTATAGACCGACTGACAAAGTCAGCTCATTTCATTCCTATCAATGAGAGATACACAGTCGATAGACTGTTGGACATTTACCTTAAGGAAATAGTGACGCGACATGGAGTCCCAGCGTCCATTGTCTCAGACCGAGACCCCAAGTTCAACTCCAGATTTTGGAGGAGCTTTCAGGAGTGTGCGGGGACCAAGTTAAATATGAGTACCGCGTACCATCCCCAGACGGATGGACAGAGTGAAAGGACCATCCAGACACTAGAGGATATGTTGAGAGTCTGTGCAATAGACCTTAAAGGAAGTTGGGATGATCACTTGCCGTTGATCGAGTTTTCTTATAACAATAGCTTTCATGCTAGCATCGGAATGCCGCCTTATGAGGCCCTGTACGGAAGAAGGTGTCGATCTCCCTTATACTGGGATGAAGTAGGAGAGCGGAAGATGCTCGGACCCGAAGTGGTCCAAAGGACCAAAGATATAGTGGATCTTATCAGAGGGCGACTTGTAGCAGCCCAAGACAGACAGAAGAAATATGCAGACCTAGCCCGAAAGGACAAGGAATATGAAGTAGGGGACTTAGTATTGTTGAAAGTATCCCCTTGGAAGGGATTAATGAGGTTCGGAAAGAAAGGAAAACTAAGCCCAAGATACATTGGACCTTTTGAGATATTAAGACGGATTGGAAAGTTAGCTTACGAGCTAGCCCTACCCCCTAATTTGCAACAAGTTCATAATGTGTTCCATGTGTCAATGCTAAGGAGGTATCATCGGGATGCGAGACACATAGTGGAGTACGAGCAGGTGGATATGCAGCCAGATCTAACTTACGTGGAGAAGCCAGTAAGGATTATGGATAAGAAGGAGCAGGTGCTTCGGAACAAAGTGATCAAGCTAGTCAGAGTACTATGGCAGAATCATAACGTGGAAGAATCAACTTGGGAACTAGAGAGCACAATGCTAGAAAAGTACCCCCATTTGTTTTCTGTTTGATTCCGGGACGGAATCCTTTTAAGGAGGGGAGACTGTAATAACCCCAAAATTTTCAACTTTTTGTAACCCTTGTGAATAGTGTTTTAGCTGAATGAGAAAACTTTTCACGCCACACTATGTAGGGGTTCTGTTATGGATATTCTGGGATATTATTAGTACTCTATGAAGTATATAAGTGTATGTAAAGATCGTCAGAATCCAATTCCGAACACTTTGGTTTTTCCCGGAAATCCACAAGATACGGAGAGAATTGAGTATAAGGTAACAGGATAAAAAGGATTTAAATTAAAGGATTATAATAGAGGATCATAAAAAGGAATATAATGTATTGAGAAAGGTTAAGGGAACCTAAGTAATAAGATCCCGGGTATGATCCTTCAAACGATAAACGAGAACGAAAGTTAAGCGAACCGTATAACAGATCAGCGGTCATTAGGCAAACGATTAGGAAGTTAATCAAAGGGATTAGTGGGAATGATGTCATCCAACCAATAGAAAGAGGACAAGGAAGGGAGGATGACATCATGAGGATGACACAAGCATGACATGGGAAGGAAGGAGGTGTGGTTGAATGAGAACCACACAAATTCAAGGGCAAGAAGGTAATTGACTAAAGCAAACACAAAAACAAGTCAACCAAGCCAAGTAAAATCATTTTCATCAAAAATAAAAAAGCAACCAAGGCTTGTTCTTGAAGAGCTCTCGGATTTTTAGCATTTTAAAGGCAAAGAATTTCAAAACTCAAGATCCAAGCCTCCTAAATTGGTAAGATAATTCCCTAATCATCTTCATGCTTAGTTAGGACTATATCATGAGTTTAAGCCATTAATTCCTTCTCAATCTTCTTTATTTAATCAAAGAAGAAGACAATGAATAGTGTTTTCAAGTTTTTAACTTGAAATTTTTCTTGTTTTTCTTGAAGATCCAAGCATTCTTAAGACTTCTCAAGCTTCTTAAGGCTTCCTAGCTCCTACCCACCACTTCAAGGAAGGTATACCATCTCCAAACCCTAGATTCCTATATATTATAAGATGATTTTGATTAGTAGGGATGATATTGTAGCTTGTTGTTAGTGATTTAGAGTTTGGGATTTGAAATTGTAGTGAAATGGAATGGTAATTGTTGTGGTTTTGATTTAAAGAACTTAAGTATGATTAAAGTTAAGTTTAGGCATAAGTATGAATGATTAAATTGAATGGGTTGGGGTTGTTATGATGTGATAAGGATGGATGTTGGTTGTATGTTGGATTTGAGGTTGGTTTGTGGTTGGTTTTGAATGGTTTAAAATTTGGAAATCGCGTAAACATAGCCGTCGTAACGTCCGATTTTCTTTGGACTGTTTTTGTGCATAGCATTAGGACCCGAGAACCCCCTGCTAGATTTATGACCACTGCCATGTTTAGATAGCTCATGTTACGAGCTTCGTTTTGATATGTAGTTCGTTCGATTCCGATGCACGGTTTAGGAGAAACGACCGTTTCAAGTAACTGGCGTTTCGCGAACGAAACTTTTTCCCTCGCCTTACTTTGAAACATAGGTTAAAGACCAAAAAGGGTTAATTAATGTATGAAACATTTATGGTAAGTGTGTTAGGCAGTTGGTAAGACACTTCGCGAAGGAATCGCTTTAAAACTCGTAAAGGTTAAATTATTAAAAATGGTGGAGCCGCGGGTACCCGAGTGACTTAAGCAAATCAGTGAGCGCAAAACAAGCGTTAGAGTCTAAGTTAGTTAAAGTATAGATTTACAAGTGATTTTGGTTTAATTCCAACTTACTTGTTGTTTATAGGTTATCAGACTCGTCCCGAGCCTTTCTCACCCCGAAGTCGCTCAGGCAAGTATTCTATCCGTTATACTGTTGTTGTGATGTATAACATTTGTATATGCATGATCTTGTGATAAGTGCATATTGTTATTTAGCAATTCTTGCGATATATTGTAGCATGTGATATGGTATATATGCATGCCTGTTTCATATTCTTGAATATATATCTGTTGGTTCAGTTGATAATACCTATGCTAGAGGATAGCGGTATCTTGCATATACCCTTAGTGTAGGGACCCAAAGGTTGAAAATATTTTCTAAAACCGGGAGTCGAGGATCCCGAGTAGATTTTGTATATATATGGATAGGATATATATATATATATATATATGGTTATAGTTTTTCCAAACTATTAATCGAATAAGGTTTATTCGATAACTTTAAACTTTATTTTATTTAATGAATATTATTCGAATATTCATTCGAGGACTTATGAGTCCTTTATTTATTATTTGAATATTATTGAATATTCATTCGAGGACTTATGACTCAGTTTATATTATTTAATGAATATTATTTGAATATTCATTTGAGGATTCTATGACTCCGAGTATTTGCTGAGATATATTCTGTATTTTATTAAAGAATAATGTTTCGATAATCAAACTTATTTTCGATTATTCAAATGAAGATAATACTTTCATATAAGTATATCCTTGGTTATTTAATACTCGTTTCAAGTATAAATTTTAATACTTCTACTTCAATTATTTTATAAAGATTATTCTTTATGGGAATATTATTTAATTAATAATATTCAGTCATTTTCTAAATATTCTGGGGACTGATTTACTTCATTAAATCAGCTTTACTCCAAACACTCTATAAAGTGTTTTCGAGTCTTCAAAATGATTTTTAAAAGTTAGAGCGGAACCCAAAACTCATTTTATATTTAAGATCTTCCTTTTTAAGGGGATTTAAATACTCGCTTAAAACCTGAGGGATCCGGCTCTGTGGTGTATTTTATATTCGCAACAAGGTTTGCAGTTTTGGTAAATGAATTGATTACTTACCCAACGTTCGGGAAGTAAGTCCATCTATTGAGTCGGCATAAGCAACATGGGCTCAGTGGGCGTCCATGATAGTGTAAGTGGCTCAGTGGGAGTCCATCAAATGCATAAGTGGCTGAGTGGCAGTCCAGCATAGGTCCTAATGCGGCCAGGGTGATGACCAGTGGGGAATTCGTCCATCTACTAGTAGAAAAGGTTACTAATGGGTATCTTTGCCTGATCAGCAAGATATCTGGTTTATGCCAAAATTCTTTTCCTTTCTAAAATTCATTGGATGTTTCAAACTCTGTTCATACTTTACATAACAGAGGTTCCAGGAAATGTTTTAGAGATATATATATGTGGATATATATATATCGGGACTAAATAAAGTATCTCATAACTTTTTCATTCAATAATATTTCAAAGATTGAATCTATTCAAGTCTTAACTTGTGGTCTCATCTATGGGATGTTTTTTTTTAAAACTTATAATACTTTGAACGGTGGTAGTTCAAGTAGCTTTATAAATGATATAAGTGTGGTGAAGTATTGGTAACTTCATTCCTTGTTTTTACATTATATCTAGTAAGTAATTATCTTACACACGATAAAGATTCTAGTGAGTATCCATTTAGATACTTATATTATTGTTATCACTATGTATTATCTTGCGAGCTGTAAGGCTCACTCTTGCTTTATTTCTTCATCACACAACAACAGTTAGGAGAGATGGCCAGACTCCAGCAGACCCAGCGCAAGCACGTGGGAAGCGCCCCGCGTCTTCCCGATGATGTTGTAGCTGCTATAGCTGCAGAGGTAGATCCATTGTAGTTCAGACCATCTACTTTTGAGAATCAAATTATGTATAATTATAACTTGTGGCAGATAATGGCAATTAACTGTAAATTATCAAGTAATCATTTTGGGTTGTAATAATTTTAAATTGTGGATTCAAAGACTTGTACTTATTTCAATTTCATCTCTGAGACTATAACGGGTTGTGGTGTGTGTTAGTATGGGGTCACAGCATGAGGTTATTTATTATTAATTAAGTGAAGTGATATTGTGGAAAGAAAGACCGTGACAACCCGGATCCCCGACCCCGGATCTGGGGGTGTTACAGCAGGCATCATAAAGAATATAGCATAATAGACACTTCTACCTCTCTTATTAAGTTCTCCTAACTTAAAGCCTAACTCAAACAAAACCAAGTCATTGAAATTAAAATACCTATCAGTAACTAGCATATAAAGCATGTTAAGCATAGATATATTGATAGAATCAAAATTGCTAATCTTACCAGAAAACACTTTAGTTACTACATCACATAGATAACTCCATTCTTTCCTAAGACCCAACCTTCTAATTTCACTTAACTTAGAGATAGTGAGTGCATAGCCCATAGAGTTAAGCATGTTAATAATATCAGTGTCTGTGTGTGGAGTAGTCATTGTTATCAGGGATTTTAAAGCATGCTTTGACAATATCACTATTTATGCAAAATTGCTTACCTTTTAGAGTGAAAGTGATGGTCTTGTCTGTTGAGTTGTACACTGCAGTTGTCCACATTTCCTCTACAACCTCACAGTAAATGGTGGGTGATTCCAGCATGGCATAGTTGAGTTTGCAGTTCTTCACAAAATCCATCATTTTGTGGTAGTCACCAGACTGTTGAATCTCCTTGTTTACTAAAGCTGAGAAGTTATTTTTCTCATAGATGTAACTGGTTTGAGACATGATTTTCACTACAGGTGCCATTGTTAAAGATTTGAAAGTTTGTAGAGAGAGAATTTGCTTTTGAGAAGAAAGAAGTTAGAGCAATGGAATCTCGAGAATGATAAAAGAAAAGATTGAAAATGAATTGAGCTTTTATACAATCTCATAAATAAACTGACAAAAATAATAAAGCAAAATAAAGTGACCAATAAAAATTGCCCAAAATAGCCGCTTAAAAATTAATAAACTGTAAAAATTTGGTCACGTATCCGTCGTGTCATGCTTACAAGCTGTAAGTATACTCGACGGATAATGTTCAGAGTTTTAACGGTTAAGATTGAGACAATTCGACGGATGAGGATAAATCATTTATCCGTCGAGTTATAAAATATTCCAGAAAAATAATTGATTTTTATTGAAAAATTGTATTCCTATGGATGATCAAACTCGATGGATAATAATCATCCATCGGGATGTAAATTTTGACTTAGCCAAAATTTCATCAAAATCAGGAAAATCAATTAAATTTCTGGCTACATTGCAACTTGCAAAAATATCTGAAATAGTTAAAGAAAAATTAAGCATACCTAACTCACTTACCAATCTTGAGAAGGTGGATTCATCAAGTGGCTTGGTAAATATATCAGCAAGCTGCTTTTCACTTGAAACAAAATGCAATTCTACAGTACCATTCATCACATGTTCCCTTATGAAGTGGTACTTGATGTCTATGTGCTTTATTCTTGAATGTTGTACTGGATTTTCAGTGATGGCAATTGCACTTGTGTTATCACAGAAAATAGGAATCCTATCCACTTGTAGACCATAGTCCAACAATTTGTTTTTCATCCACAAAATCTGTGCACAGCAACTACTGGCAGCAATATATTCAGCTTCAGCTGTAGAAGTGGAAACTGAATTTTGCTTTTTACTAAACCAGGACACAAGCTTGTTCCCTAGAAATTGACAGGTTCCTGTTGTACTTTTTCTGTCTATTTTACAACATGCATAATCTGCATCTGAATAACCAGTTAGATCAAAACCAGAATCTCTAGGGTACCAAATGCCAAGTTTTGGTGTCCCTTGAGATATCTGAAAATTCTCTTAATAGCAACTAAATGAGATTCTATAGGATCAGCCTGAATCTAGCACAAAGACAAGTAGCAAACATTATATCTGGCCTACTAGCTGTTAAGTACAGAAGTGAATCAACCATGCCCCTATAACTTGAAATATCCACAGACTTTTCAGTAGTATTTAATTCAAGCTTAGTTGTAGTGGCCATGTGAGTTTTTGCAGATGTGCAATCCATTAGATCAAACTTCTTTAAAATATCATGAATGTATTTAGTTTGACTAATGAATATTTCATCACTAACTTGCTTAACTTGCAAACCAAAAAAGTAAGTTAGTTCTCCCATCATGCTCACTTCATACTTACTTTACATCAATTTGGAAAACTTTTTGCAAAGTTTTTCATCTGTAGAGCCAAATATAATATCATTTATATAAATTTGAACAAGTATACTAGAGCCATTAACATTTCTAAAGAATAAAGTTTTATCAACAGTACCTCTTGTGAAGTGATTTTCCAAAAGAAACTTTGATAAAGTGTCATACCAAGCTCTAGGTGCTTGCTTCAGTCCATAAAGTGCTTTCAAAAGATAGTAGACATGATTTGGGAAATTTGGATCTTCAAAACCAGGAGGCTGACTAACATGGACTTCCTCCTCCAAATCTCCATTCAGAAAAGCACTTTTGACATCCATTTGATAGACCTTGAAATTGGCATGAGCTGCATAGGCTAAGAAAATTCTGATGGTTTTAAGTCTTGCAATAGGAGCAAAAGTTTCATTAAAATCTATTTCTTCTTGTTGACAATAGCCCTTAGCAACCAATCTAGCTTTTTCCTTACTACTATGCCATTTTCATCCATCTTGTTTCTGAATACCCATTTGGTGTCAATTGGATTCTTTCCTTTAGGATTGGGTACCAGCTTCCATATTTTATTCCTTTCAAATTGGTTTAGCTCCTCCTGCATAGCTAAAATCCAATCAGGATCTAACAAAACTTCTTCTACCTTATTTGGTTCTTCCTTAGATAGGAAGCTGCTATATAGACATTCTTCTTGAGTTGTTCTCCTTGTTTGAACTCTAGAATATACATCACCAATGATGAGCTCCAAGGGGTGATATTTTGTCCATTTCCTTTGTTGAGGTAGATTAGCTCTAGATGAAGAGGCCTCATTGTTGTCTTGATGTGTGACTGAGTTTTGATTATTAGAAACTCCCCCTGAGTTTGTGAATCTTTGACTTGAGAAAGGGAAATTTTCTGTTAGTGATCTATTCTGACTTTCAGCTTCTCTTAATGACCTGACGGATGGTGCACTTTGTGTTTCGACGGATGAGGCTGATTGTCTCCCGACGGATAAGGCTGATTGTCTCCTGACGGATGAAGCATTTTTTAACTCGACAGATGTTGAATTTTGTGCTTCATTTATAATAGATTTCTTCCTGCATTATCATTGGCCATTGTTTCCTGATCACTTTCATCATCACTATCATCACTACCATCTCCATATATCAAATTTGAGACTCTCATGAGAATTTTCATCTTGCAGTCCTTCAATCCTTTTATCATCAAATACAACATGTATTGATCCCATAACAATGTTGGTTCTTAGATTGTAGACTCTATATGCTTTTCCCACATCAAATCCAACAAAAATTCCTTCATCTGCTTTAGCATCAAACTTCCCATGTTGATCAATCTGGTTTCTCAAGATATAACATTTGCAGCCAAAGACATGAAGAAAATTTAGAGTTGGCTTCTTGTTCTTGAATAATTGATATGGTGTCATGCATTTTTCTTGATTCACCAAAGAAATATTCTGAGTGTAGCAGGAAGTGTTCACAGCTTCAGCCCAGAAATATGTTGGTAACTTTGATTCTTCAAGCATTGTCCTTGCAGCTTCAGTAGAGATCTGTTTTTCCTTTCTACCACTCCATTTTGTTGTGGGGTTCTTGCTGCAGAAAACTCATGCATTATTTCATTCTCTTCGTAAAATGATCTCATCACAGAATTCTTGAACTCAGTTCCATTGTCACTCCTGATTCTCCTTACTTTAAAATCAGGATGATTGTTGACTTGCCTTATGTGATTGATAATGATTCACTAGCCTCATCTTTAGACTTTAGGAAATATGTCCAAGAGAACTTTGAGAAATCATCTACAATTACTAGGCAAAATCTTTTCTTTGAGATGGACAACACATTGACTGGTCCAAACAAATCCATGTGTAGCAATTGCAAAGGTTCTTCAATTGTTGAATCAAGCTTCTTTCTGAATGATGCTTTAATCTCCTTTCCCTTTTGGCAGGCATCACACAGTCCATCCTTAGAAAAACTCCACTTGAGGAATGCCTCTAATTAGTTCTTTCTTGACAAGCTCATTCATGGTCTTAAAGTTTAGATGGGATAGCTTCTTGTGCCATAGCCCAACTTTCATCTTGACTTGTTTTACTGAGAAGACAAGTAACAGATTCTGCATTTGATGAGTTGAAGTCAGCTAGATACACATTTCCTCTTCTCACATCAGTGAGAACCACTTTGTTGCTCCTCTTATTTGTCACAACAATAGGCTTCTGAGTTAAAGGTTACTGAATTGCCCTTGTCACAAAGCTGGCTGATACTCAACAAATTATGCTTGAGACCATCCACTAGGGCAACCTCCTCAATGATAACATTGTCTTTTGAAATCAAGTCATATCCCACAGTATAACCCTTGATGTCATCCTCAAAGGTAATACTTGGGCCAGCTCTCTCCTAGAACTCTGTGAGCAGGGTAGAATCTCCAGTCATGTGCCTTGAACAACCATTATCCAGGTACCAAAGATTCTTCTCGTTTCCCTGCACACATCCAAAACCAAATCAAGTTGATTTTGGTACCCAAGTTTCCTTGGGTCCTGCCTTGTTAGCTTTCTTTCTTTGGTTTCTTAGGTTTGATCTCATTTGACTGGGAATATCTCACTACTACAAATTTGAGCTTAGAAAACATTAGCTTACATAGCATTTTATCCTATGTGCTAAGGAAGATCCATGCTTACAAAACCACTTTTAAAAAAAGCGCTATATAAGTCATTTTAAGAAAAGCTGGGAAAAAATATAAAATAAAATAAAAAATAGTTAAGTAGCTTTTTCTTGTACACGCTATCTAAAATACAAGTTGTATATGCTTATGGTAGATAGCATATTCTAAGTAAAATTTATTTTTATTTTTAATAGCAGTGGGTCGTTCTATTTTCTTTCCCGAAAACTGTTATCTACTCTACATCATTTCAATCTAAGTTTGTGAATTCCCGGCGAATCGATTTATGGGTCTCTCTAAATGACTTCACAACAACTCAATTTCTCAGCATTTTGAACTTCATTTACTTCAAATCGATTGTGAGTCTTAGCAACATATTAAAATCGATTAGAAGCATGTTTATTATAATTTTAAATTTCTCGATTATGATTTTTAATTTTGGGGTTTTCAGATCTCGATTAAGGTGATGGGGTTCTGAGAAGTGAATAGCAAGTATTATGTTGTGATGGTCTCGGAGATTAGCCATGCTTTTGCCTATGATGTCTTTTAACTCGCTGTAAGTATTTGATCTTTATACGTCAAGTAACATCTATGTTTCTTAGTTTGTAATTATAGTTTTGATGCGATTGTAATATCTGTGTATATAGTTTTGGGTCAATTTTGCTATTTTTGAGTGTTTAGAATTTGATTGTTGCTGTGAAGTTGAGATAATTTTTAAAGATTCATATTTTCATTTCGTAGCCTTTTGCAATGAGATCAAAATATTACAATCCAAATTTTTGTTTAAGTTTGTTTAGATTTAAATAATTGGATTGAGTTTTTTAAAGTGTGTGATTTTCAGTAGTTTAGTTTGATTTTAATACTGTTGTGTCTTCACATTTGTTCAAGAGTAACATTTCAGCGACGGAGTACACATGTACACATTATTCAATTATATTGTTCTCTCTTGTCTTCCTCTATTGATCTTGACCTGAATGTCTTAAAAGTTAAAGAATGTATATGATTCTTTACATTAATTCAGCAAAATTTAAAGATAAATTTTCTTACCGGACTATAACAGACCTTAGTTCTCATAAAAGCAAACTTAGCCATGGTATTCATTAGCTGTACTAAAATTACAAGAAAACAAAAGGTAACTAACCACAGTAATAGTTCGGACCAAAACTCTATTTGACGAAAACACGGCCTGACATTAATTCTTCAACTTTGTTTTAATAAATTAGATATTTCTAAATGAGATGACTTTTAAAGTGGGAAGAAGCTGCTCTCCGGGATTGTCAGATAGTCTCGCTGGTACATGTTGAATCACATTTTTGTCCCTCTTAAGCTTTGCTCCAGTAGTTTATTTTGTTTAATAATTCTCTGTTCAATTCTTAGAGAACCACTATATTGTTCTGTTCAAAACTTCTATGGAGGAAATCTGTATTGGGAGAGGTATGAATAAGTTCCAACTGTTTCAGATGATTTTCGATTATTTAGCTATAATTTTATAACTTGCTAAAGTTGGTGGTTCGCATAGTTTGACTTGTTATTTTTAAAGCTTATACAGGAACATAACCTTGTAGTTCATCTATTTACAAGTAGTTAAAAGAACCAGCTAGTTGTCGAGTTACCGGAATCATAAGTTGAGCACGCACAATTGACTAGAATGACCTGTTCGTGAAGGCATTAATGCAAATCTAATAAGTAGACCAACAATCTAGAATTAAGTAGAATTTGTTAAATAATTTTTTTTACCTAGTTAGGAGGCTCCTGTATCCATTACTATATTTGAATTTGCTCCAGGTAGTACAGAGGCAAAGTGATTACCCAAGGTAATTCAATCATTTAAAAATTGGGAATTTCTGAAGTAAAACCAAAACAGAGCAAGGGCTATATTTCAGTAAGCTACAACCAGTTTTCTCCCGAGCCAATGCCCCATGAAAGCTTTATTATATTCCATGAAGATACTGCTAATCCTGACGAGATGCACCGAGACATATGTGACTCGCAAGCAATAGCAGCACGCTAGCACCTACACTAAGAAAATCACCTCTGCTTCAGCTGTTGCTGCTTCTGCTACTGCTGGTACAGCTCAGTCTTCTGAAATGTTAGAGCATCCAGGATTAGCAAATGTGTTAGGTAGGCAAGGGTAAAAAGAAAAACCGGGTATGTAGAAGTGATTATGCCCATAGAATTGCAGCTATTGTAACATATACATTGGCATCTTTCTATGGGAACTTTGTTGCAGTTGGAAGGGGAGCAAGACCCTGAAATAGAAGAAGAAGATAAGATTATTTGTTTCAGGAAAATTGGCTCCAATAATTTCAAAGGGAATTTTAGTTTTCCCAGGGGTTAAAGTGACATAAGAAATTGTAATTGATAATTTAGATTCGTTTTCCTAATTATGAGGATTAGATCTTGATAACAGTTTTTTGATTATTATTGTATTTAAATTTTAATATCGAGTTGTATTTCATTGTTTGAACCATGTTTTTTCATACAGTGTGGATAAATATGTTATATGTAATTTTCTATTATGGGTAAAAATATTAAAATTAGTAGTTAAACAACGAATTTTCAGAAATGTTCACTTCGACACCCATTATATGCTATTGAAGTAACATATTGTGTTGAAAATGTCACTTGTATCATATATGGAAGAGCTATAAGCAATTTACCTGGATTACACTGATTTACATAGCGCTTTCAAAAGCATTATCCAAAAAATAACTATTTTATATAGCAAAATAAACGCTATCTAAGTAATCACTTGGATGTAGCACTGGCTTAGATAGTGCTTAAAAGCGCTATCTGAATACAAAAAAGAGTTATCCAAGT
>NW_027418422.1:0-28855 GCF_009905375.1 Apium graveolens
GAGTCTCGTTGTTGGGAGGCGGAAATTTTATAGGATTTTTCTATCCTGACATGCAAGATGTATTTTAAATTTTTTAATAATTTTTTCTTATGACTAAAATTGATATATCTTAACATTTTGTATGGTTGGATCGTCGAAAAAATCATTTTAAAAATTAATCTTGTAAATCGGGAACGAGTCTGGTTGTCACGGGAGGTGCAATTTTACAGGATTTTTCTAATCTGACATGCAAGATTGATTTCAAATTTTATAATACTTTTTTCTGGTGACTAAAATTGATATATCTTAACATCCATACGGTGTGGATCATCAAAAAAAATCATTTTAAAATTAATCTTGTAAATCGGGAACGAGTCTCGTTGTTGGGAGGGGTATTTTACAGGATTTTTCTAATCCTACATGCAAGATGTATTTCAAATTTTTTTATAATTTTTTCTTATGACTAAAATTGATATATCTTAACATCCGTACGGTTGATCCTCAAAAAAAAATCATTTTAAAAAATTTATCTTGTAAATCGGGAACGAGTCTCGTATGTTGGGAGGGGTAATTTACGAGGATTTTTCTAATCCTGACATGCAAGATGAATTTCAAAAATTTTCATAACTTTTTCTTATGACTAAAATTGATATATCTTAACATCCGTACGGTTGGATTGTCGAAAAAAATATTATTAAAAATTAATCTTGTAATTGGGAACGAGTCTCGTTGTCGGGAGAGGGTACTTTTACCGGATATTTCTAATCCTAACATGCAAGATGAATTTCAAAGTTTTTAATAATTTTTTCATATGACTAAAATTGAATATCTTAACATCTGTACGGCAGGATCGTCGAAAAAATCATTTTAAAAATTAATCTTGTAAATCGGGAACGAGTCTGGTTGTCGGGAGGGGTAATTTTACAGGATTTTTCTAATCATGGACATGCAAGATGAATTTCAAATTTTTCATAATTTTTTTTCTTATGACTAAAATTGATATATCTTAACATCCGTACGGTTGGATCATCAAAAAAATCATTTTAAAAATTAATCTTGTAAATCAGGAATGAGTCTCGTTGTTGGGAGGGGTAATTTTACAGGATTTTTCTAATCCTGACATGCAAGATGGATTTCAAATTTTTTAATAATTTTTTCTTATGACTAAAATAGATATATCTTACCATCCGTACGGTTGGATCATCAAAAAAATCATTTTAAAAATTAATCTTGTAAATCGGGAACGAGTCTCGTTGTTGGGAGGGGTAATTTTACTGGATTTTTCTAATCCCGATATGCAAGATGTATTACAAATTTTTTAATAATTTTTTCTTATGACTAAAATTGATATATCTTAACATCCGTACGGTTGGATCGTCGAAAAAATTATTTTAAAAATTAATCTTGTAAATCGGGAACGAGTCTCGTTGTTGGGAGGGGTAATTTTATAGGATTTTTCTAATCCTCACATGCAAGATATATTTTAAATTTTTTAATAATTTTATCTTATGAATAAAATTGATATATCTTAATATTTGTATGGTTGGATCGTCGAAAAAATCATTTTAAAAATTAATCTTGTAAATCGGGAACGAGTCTGGTTGTCGGGAGGTGCAATTTTACAGGATTTTTCTAATCCTGATATGCAAGATGGATTTCAAATTTTATAATACTTTTTTCTTGTGACTAAAATTGATATATCTTAACATCCGTACGGTTGGATCATCAAAAAAATCATTTTAAAAATTAATCTTGTAAATCGGGAACGAGTCTCGTTGTTGGGAGGGGTAATTTTACAGGATTTTTCTAATCCTGACATGCAAGATGTATTTCAAATTTTTTAATAATTTTTTCTTATGACTAAAATTGATATATCTTAACATCCGTACGGTTGGATCGTTGAAAAAATCATTTTAAAAATTTATCTTGTAAATCGGGAACGAGTCTCGTTGTTGGGAGGGGTAATTTTACAGGATTTTTCTAATCCTGACATGCAAGATGTATTTCAAATTTTTCATAATTTTTTCTTATGACTAAAATTGATATATCTTAACATCCGTACGGTTGTATCGTCGAAAAAATTATTTTAAAAATTAATCTTGTAAATCGGGAACGAGTCTCGTTGTTGGGAGGGGTAATTTTATAGGATTTTTTTATTCCTGACATGCAAGATGTATTTTAAATTTTTTAATAATTTTTTCTTATGACTAAAATTGATATATCTTATCATTTGTATGGTTGGATCGTTGAAAAAATCATTTTAAAAATTAATCTTGTAAATCGGGAACGAGTCTGGTTGTCGGGAGGTGCAATTTTACAGGATTTTTCTAATCCTCACATGCAAGATGGATTTCAAATTTTATAATACTTTTTTCTTGTGACTAAAATTGATATATCTTAATATCCGTATGGTTAGATCATCAAAAAAATCATTTTAAAAATTAATCTTGTAAATCGGGAACGAGTCTCGTTGTTGGGAGGGGTAATTTTACAGGATTTTTCTAATCCTGACATGCAAGATGGATTTCAAATTTTTTAATAATTTTTTCTTATGACTAAAATTGATATATCTTAACATCCGTACGGTTGGATCCTCGAAAAAATCATTTTAAAAATTTATCTTGTAAATCGGGAACGAGTCTCGTTGTTGGGATGGGTAATTTTAAAGGATTTTTCTAATCCTGACATGCAAGATGAATTTCAAAATTTTCATAATTTTTTCTTATGACTAAAATTGATATATCTTAACATCCGTACGGTTGGATTGTCGAAAAAAATATTATTAAAAATTAATCTTGTAAATTGGGAACGAGTCTCGTTGTCGGGAGAGGTACTTTTACCGGATATTTCTAATCCTAACATGCAAGATGAATTTCAAAGTTTTTAATAATTTTTTCATATGACTAAAATTGAAATATCTTAACATCCGTACGGCAGGATCGTCGAAAAAATCATTTTAAAAATTAATCTTGTAAATCGGGAACGAGTCTGGTTGTCGGGAGGGGTAATTTTACAGGATTTTTCTAATCATGACATGCAAGATGAATTTCAAATTTTTCATAATTTTTTTTCTTATGACTAAAATTGATATATCTTAACATCCGTACGGTTGGTTCATCAAAAAAATCATTTTAAAAATTAATCTTGTAAATCAGGAATGAGTCTCGTTGTTGGGAGGGGTAATTTTACAGGATTTTTCTAATCCTGACATGCAAGATGGATTTCAAATTTTTTAATAATTTTTTCTTATGACTAAAATAGATATATCTTACCATCCGTACGGTTGGATCATCAAAAAAATCATTTTAAAAATTAATCTTGTAAATCGGGAACGAGTCTCGTTGTTGGGAGGGGTAATTTTACTGGATTTTTCTAATCCCGATATGCAAGATGTATTACAAATTTTTAATAATTTTTTCTTATGACTAAAATTGATATATCTTAACATCCGTACGGTTGGATCGTCGAAAAAATTATTTTAAAAATTAATCTTGTAAATCGGGAACGAGTCTCGTTGTTGGGAGGGGTAATTTTATAGGATTTTTCTAATCCTCACATGCAAGATATATTTTAAATTTTTTAATAATTTTATCTTATGAATAAAATTGATATATCTTAATATTTGTATGGTTGGATCGTCGAAAAAATCATTTTAAAAATTAATCTTGTAAATCGGGAACGAGTCTGGTTGTCGGGAGGTGCAATTTTACAGGATTTTTCTAATCCTAATATGCAAGATGGATTTCAAATTTTATAATACTTTTTTCTTGTGACTAAAATTGATATATCTTAACATCCGTACGGTTGGATCATCAAAAAAATCATTTTAAAAATTAATCTTGTAAATCGGGAACGAGTCTCGTTGTTGGGAGGGGTAATTTTACAGGATTTTTCTAATCCTGACATGCAAGATGTATTTCAAATTTTTTAATAATTTTTTCTTATGACTAAAATTGATATATCTTAAAATCCGTACGGTTGGATCGTTGAAAAAATCATTTTAAAAATTTATCTTGTAAATCGGGAACGAGTCTCGTTGTTGGGAGGGGTAATTTTACAGGATTTTTCTAATCCTGACATGCAAGATGTATTTCAAATTTTTCATAATTTTTTCTTATGACTAAAATTGATATATCTTAACATCCGTACGGTTGGATCGTCGAAAAAATTATTTTAAAAATTAATCTTGTAAATCGGGAACGAGTCTCGTTGTTGGGAGGGGTAATTTTATAGGATTTTTTTATTCCTGACATGCAAGATGTATTTTAAATTTTTTAATAATTTTTTCTAATGACTAAAATTGATATATCTTATCATTTGTATGGTTGGATCGTTGAAAAAATCATTTTAAAAATTAATCTTGTAAATCGGGAACGAGTCTGGTTGTCGGGAGGTGCAATTTTACAGGATTTTTCTAATCCTCACATGCAAGATGGATTTCAAATTTTATAATACTTTTTTCTTGTGACTAAAATTGATATATCTTAATATCCGTATGGTTAGATCATCAAAAAAATCATTTTAAAAATTAATCTTGTAAATCGGGAACGAGTCTCGTTGTTGGGAGGGGTAATTTTACAGGATTTTTCTAATCCTGACATGCAAGATGGATTTCAAATTTTTTAATAATTTTTTCTTATGACTAAAATTGATATATCTTAACATCCGTATGGTTGGATCATCAAAAAAAATCATTTTAAAAATTAATCTTGTAAATCGGGAACGAGTCTGGTTGTCGGGAGTGGTAATTTTACAGGATTTTCCTAATCCTGACATGCAAGATGAATTTCAAATTTTTCATAATTTTTTCTTATGACTAAAATTGATATATCTTAACATCCGTACGGTTGGATCATCAAAAAAATCATTTTAGAAATTAATCTTGTAAATCGGGAACGAGTCTCGTTGTTGGGAGGGGTAATTTTACAGGATTTTTCTAATCCTGACATGCAAGATGGATTTAAAATTTTTAATAATTTTTTCTTATGACTAAAATAGATATATCTTACCATCCGTACGGTTGGATCATTAAAAAAATCATTTTAAAAATTAATCTTGTAAATCGGGAACGAGTCTCGTTGTTGGGAGGGGTAATTTTACTGGATTTTCTAATCCCGACATGCAAGATGTATTACAAATTTTTTAATAATTTTTTCTTATGACTAAAATTGATATATCTTAACATCCGTACGGTTGGATCGTCGAAAAAATTATTTTAAAAATTAATCTTGTAAATCGGGAACGAGTCTCATTGTTGGGAGGGGTAATTTTATAGGATTTTTCTAATCCTGACATGCAAGATATATTTTAAATTTTTTAATAATTTTTTCTTATGAATAAAATTGATATATCTTAACATTTATATGGTTGGATCGTCGAAAAAATCATTTTAAAAATTAATCTTATAAATCGGGAACGAGTCTGGTTGTCGGGAGGTGCAATTTTACTGGATTTTTCTAATCCTGACATGCAAGATGGATTTTAAATTTTATAATACTTTTTTTTGTGACTAAAATTTATATATCTTAACATCCGTACGGTTGGATCATCAAAAAAATCATTTTAAAAATTAATCTTGTAAATCGGGAACGAGTCTCGTTGTTGGGAGGGGTAATTTTACAGGATTTTTCTAATCCTGACATGCAAGATGTATTTCAAATTTTTTAATAATTTTTTCTTATGACTAAAATTGATATATCTTAACATCCGTACGGTTGGATCGTCAAAAAAATCATTTTAAAAATTTATCTTGTAAATCGGGAACGAGTCTCGTTGTTGGGAGGGGTAATTTTACAGGATTTTTCTAATCCTGACATGCAAGATGTATTTCAAATTTTTCATAATTTTTTCTTATGACTAAAATTGATATATCTTAACATCCGTATGGTTGGATCGTTGAAAAAATTATTTTAAAAATTAATCTTGTAAATCGGGAACGAGTCTCGTTGTTGGGAGGGTTAATTTTATAGGATTGTTTTATTCCTAACATGCAAGATGTATTTTAAGTTTTTTAATAATTTTTTCTTACGACTAAAATTGATATATATTAACATTTGTATGGTTGGATTGTTGAAAAAATCATTTTAAAAATTAATCTTGTAAATCGGGAACGAGTCTGGTTGTCGGGAGGTGCAATTTTACAGGATTTTTCTAATCCTCACATGCAAGATGGATTTCAAATTTTATAATACTTTTTTCTTGTGACTAAAATTGATATATCTTAACATCCGTATGGTTAGATCATCAAAAAAATCATTTTAAAAATTAATCTTGTAAATCGGGAACGAGTCTCGTTGTTGGGAGGGGTAATTTTACAGGATTTTTCTAATCCTGACATGCAAGATGTATTTCAAATTTTTTAATAATTTTTTCTTATGACTAAAATTAATATATCTTAACATCCGTACGGTTGGATCGTCGAAAAAATCATTTTAAAAATTTATCTTGTAAATCGGGAACGAGTCTCGTTGTTGGGAGGGGTAATTTTACAGGATTTTTGTAATCCTGACATGCAAGATGTATTTCAAATTTTTCATAATTTTTTCTTATGACTAAAATTGATATATCTTAACATCCGTACGGTTGGATCGTCGAAAAAATTATTTTAAAAATTAATCTTGTAAATCGGGAACGAGTCTCGTTGTTGGGAGGGGTAATTTTATAGGATTTTTTATTCCTGACATGCAAGATGTATTTTAAATTTTTTAATAATTTTTTCTTATGACTAAAATTGATATATCTTAACATTTGTATGGTTGGATCGTTGAAAAAATCATTTTAAAAATTAATCTTGTAAATCGGGAACGAGTCTGGTTGTCGGGAGGTGCAATTTTACAGGATTTTTCTAATCCTCACATGCAAGATGGATTTCAAATTTTATAATACTTTTTTCTTGTGACTAAAATTGATATATCTTAACATCCGTATGGTTAGATCATCAAAAAAATCATTTTAAAAATTAATCTTGTAAATCGGGAACGAGTCTCGTTGTTGGGAGGGGTAATTTTACAGGATTTTTCTAATCCTGACATGCAAGATGGATTTCAAATTTTTTAATAATTTTTTCTTATGACTAAAATAGATATATCTTATCATCCGTACGGTTGGATCATCAAAAAAATCATTTTAAAAATTAATCTTGTAAATCGGGAACGAGTCTCGTTGTTGGGAGGGGTAATTTTACTGGATTTTTCTAATCCCGATATGCAAGATGTATTACAAATTTTTTAATAATTTTTTCTTATGACTAAAATTGATATATCTTAACATCCGTACGGTTGGATCATCGAAAAAATTATTTTAAAAATTAATCTTGTAAATCGGGAACGAGTCTCGTTGTTGGGAGGGGTAATTTTATAGGATTTTTCTAATCCTCACATGCAAGATATATTTTAAATTTTTTAATAATTTTATCTTATGAATAAAATTGATATATCTTAATATTTGTATGGTTGGATCGTCGAAAAAATCATTTTAAAAATTAATCTTGTAAATCGGGAACGAGTCTGGTTGTCGGGAGGTGCAATTTTACAGTATTTTTCTAATCCTGACATGCAAGATGGATTTCAAATTTTATAATACTTTTTTCTTGTGACTAAAATTGATATATCTTAACATCCGTACGGTTGGATCATCAAAAAAATCATTTTAAAAATTAATCTTGTAAATCGGGAACGAGTCTCGTTGTTGGGAGGGGTAATTTTACAGGATTTTTCTAATCCTGACATGCAAGATGTATTTCAAATTTTTTAATAATTTTTTCTTATGACTAAAATTGATATATCTTAACATCCGTACGGTTGGATCGTTGAAAAAATCATTTTAAAAATTTATCTTGTAAATCGGGAACGAGTCTCGTTGTTGGGAGGGGTAATTTTACAGGATTTTTCTAATCCTGACATGCAAGATGTATTTCAAATTTTTCATAATTTTTTCTTATGACTAAAATTGATATATCTTAACATCCGTACGGTTGGATCGTCGAAAAAATTATTTTAAAAATTAATCTTGTAAATCGGGAACGAGTCTCGTTGTTGGGAGCGGTAATTTTATAGGATTTTTTTATTCCTGACATGCAAGATGTATTTTAAATTTTTTAATAATTTTTTCTTATGACTAAAATTGATATATCTTAACATTTGTATGGTTGGATCGTTGAAAAAATCATTTTAAAAATTAATCTTGTAAATCGGGAACGAGTCTGGTTGTCGGGAGGTGCAATTTTACAGGATTTTTCTAATCCTCACATGCAAGATGGATTTCAAATTTTATAATACTTTTTTCTTGTGACTAAAATTGATATATCTTAATATCCGTATGGTTAGATCATCAAAAAAATCATTTTAAAAATTAATCTTGTAAATCGGGAACGAGTCTCGTTGTTGGGAGGGGTAATTTTACAGGATTTTTCTAATCCTGACATGCAAGATGGATTTCAAATTTTTTAATAATTTTTTCTTATGACTAAAATTGATATATCTTAACATCCGTACGGTTGGATCATCAAAAAAAAGCATTTTAAAAATTAATCTTGTAAATCGGGAACGAGTCTGGTTGTCGGGAGTGGTAATTTTACAGGATTTTCCTAATCCTGACATGCAAGATGAATTTCAAATTTTTCATAATTTTTTCTTATGACTAAAATTGATATATCTTAACATCCGTACGGTTGGATCATCAAAAAAATCATTTTAGAAATTAATCTTGTAAATCGGGAACGAGTCTCGTTGTTGGGAGGGGTAATTTTACAGGATTTTTCTAATCCTGACATGCAAGATGGATTTAAAATTTTTAATAATTTTTTCTTATGACTAAAATAGATATATCTTACCATCCGTACGGTTGGATCATCAAAAAAATCATTTTATAAATTAATCTTGTAAATCGGGAACGAGTCTCGTTGTTGGGAGGGGTAATTTTACTGGATTTTTCTAATCCCGACATGCAAGATGTATTACAAATTTTTTAATAATTTTTTCTTATGACTAAAATTGATATATCTTAACATCCGTACGGTTGGATCGTCGAAAAAATTATTTTAAAAATTAATCTTGTAAATCGGGAACGAGTCTCATTGTTGGGAGGGGTAATTTTATAGGATTTTTCTAATCCTGACATGCAAGATATATTTTAAATTTTTTAATAATTTTTTCTTATGAATAAAATTGATATATCTTAACATTTATATGGTTGGATCGTTGAAAAAATCATTTTAAAAATTAATCTTATAAATCGGGAACGAGTCTGGTTGTCGGGAGGTGCAATTTTACAGGATTTTTCTAATCCTGACATGCAAGATGGATTTCAAATTTTATAATACTTTTTTTTGTGACTAAAATTGATATATCTTAACATCCGTACGGTTGGATCATCAAAAAAATCATTTTAAAAATTAATCTTGTAAATCGGGAACGAGTCTCGTTGTTGGGAGGGGTAATTTTACAGGATTTTTCTAATCCTGACATGCAAGATGTATTTCAAATTTTTTAATAATTTTTTCTTATGACTAAAATTGATATATCTTAACATCCGTACGGTTGGATCGTCGAAAAAATCATTTTAAAAATTTATCTTGTAAATCGGGAACGAGTCTCGTTGTTGGGAGGGGTAATTTTACAGGATTTTTCTAATCCTGACATGCAAGATGTATTTCAAATTTTTCATAATTTTTTCTTATGACTAAAATTGATATATCTTAACATCCGTACGGTTGGATCGTTGAAAAAATTATTTTAAAAATTAATCTTGTAAATCGGGAACGAGTCTCGTTGTTGGGAGGGTTAATTTTATAGGATTGTTTTATTCCTAACATGCAAGATGTATTTTAAGTTTTTTAATAATTTTTTCTTACGACTAAAATTGATATATCTTAACATTTGTATGGTTGGATTGTTGAAAAAATCATTTTAAAAATTAATCTTGTAAATCGGGAACGAGTCTGGTTGTCGGGAGGTGCAATTTTACAGGATTTTTCTAATCCTCACATGCAAGATGGATTTCAAATTTTATAATACTTTTTTCTTGTGACTAAAATTGATATATCTTAACATCCGTATGGTTAGATCATCAAAAAAATCATTTTAAAAATTAATCTTGTAAATCGGGAACGAGTCTCGTTGTTGGGAGGGGTAATTTTACAGGATTTTTCTAATCCTGACATGCAAGATGTATTTCAAATTTTTTAATAATTTTTTCTTATGACTAAAATTGATATATCTTAACATCCGTACGGTTGGATCGTCGAAAAAATCATTTTAAAAATTTATCTTGTAAATCGGGAACGAGTCTCGTTGTTGGGAGGGTAATTTTACAGGATTTTTGTAATCCTGACATGCAAGATGTATTTCAAATTTTTCATAATTTTTTCTTATGACTAAAATTGATATATCTTAACATCCGTACGGTTGGATCGTCGAAAAAATTATTTTAAAAATTAATCTTGTAAATCGGGAACGAGTCTCGTTGTTGGGAGGGGTAATTTTATAGGATTTTTTTATTCCTGACATGCAAGATGTATTTTAAATTTTTTAATAATTTTTTCTTATGACTAAAATTGATATATCTTAACATTTGTATGGTTGGATCATTGAAAAAATCATTTTAAAAATTAATCTTGTAAATCGGGAACGAGTCTGGTTGTCGGGAGGTGCAATTTTACAGGATTTTTCTAATCCTCACATGCAAGATGGATTTCAAATTTTATAATACTTTTTTCTTGTGACTAAAATTGATATATCTTAACATCCGTATGGTTAGATCATCAAAAAAATCATTTTAAAAATTAATCTTGTAAATCGGGAACGAGTCTCGTTGTTGGGAGGGGTAATTTTACAGGATTTTTCTAATCCTGACATGCAAGATGGATTTCAAATTTTTTAATAATTTTTTCTTATGACTAAAATTGATATATCTTAACATCCGTACGGTTGGATCATCAAAAAAATCATTTTAAAAATTAATCTTGTAAATCGGGAACGAGTCTCGTTGTTGGGAGGGGTAATTTTACAGGATTTTTCTAATCCTGACATGCAAGATGAATTTCAAATTTTTCATAATTTTTTTTATGACTAAAATTGATATATCTTAATATCCTTACGGTTGGATCATCAAAAAAATCATTTTAAAAATTAATCTTGTAAATCGGGAACGAGTCTCGTTGTTGGGAGGGGTAATTTTACAGGATTTTTCTAATCCTGACATGCAAGATGGATTTCAAATTTTTTAATAATTTTTTCTTATGACTAAAATTGATATATCTTAACATCCGTACGGTTGGATCATCAAAAAAATCATTTTAAAAATTAATCTTGTAAATCGGGAACGAGTCTCTTTGTTGGGAGGGGTAATTTTACAGGATTTTTCTAATCCTGACATGCAAGATGTATTTCAAATTTTTTAATAATTTTTTCTTATGACTAAAATTGATATATCTTAACATCCGTACGGTTGGATCATCAAAAAAATCATTTTAAAAATTAATCTTGTAAATCGGGAACGAGTCTCGTTGTTGGGAGGGGTAATTTTACAGGATTTTTCTAATCCTGACATGCAAGATGAATTTCAAATTTTTCATAATTTTTTCTTATGACTAAAATTGATATATCTTAACATCCGTACGGTTGGATCATCAAAAAAATCATTTTAAAAATTAATCTTGTAAATCGGGAACGAGTCTGGTTGTTGGGAGGTGCAATTTTACCGGATTTTTCTAATCCTCACATGCAAGATGGATTTCAAATTTTATAATACTTTTTTCTTGTGACTAAAATTGATATATCTTAACATCCGTATGGTTAGATCATCAAAAAAATCATTTTAAAAATTAATCTTGTAAATCGGGAACGAGTCTCGTTGTTGGGAGGGGTAATTTTACAGGATTTTTCTAATCCTGACATGCAAGATGGATTTCAAATTTTTTAATAATTTTTTCTTATGACTAAAATTGATATATCTTAACATCCGTACGGTTGGATCATCAAAAAAATCATTTTAAAAATTAATCTTGTAAATCGGGAACGAGTCTCGTTGTTGGGAGGGGTAATTTTACAGGATTTTTCTAATCCTGACATGCAAGATGAATTTCAAATTTTTCATAATTTTTTTTATGACTAAAATTGATATATCTTAATATCCATACGGTTGGATCATCAAAAAAATCATTTTAAAAATTAATCTTGTAAATCGGGAACGAGTCTCGTTGCTGGGAGGGGTAATTTTACATGATTTTTCTAATCCTGACATGCAAGATGGATTTCAAATTTTTTCATAATTTTTTCTTATGACTAAAATTGAGATATCTTAACATCCGTACGGTTGGATCATCAAAAAAATCATTTTAAAAATTAATCTTGTAAATCAAGAACGAGTCTCGTTGTTGGGAGGGGTAATTTTACAGGATTTTTCTAATCCTGACATGCAAGATGTATTTCAAATTTTTTAATAATTTTTTCTTATGACTAAAATTGATATATCTTAACATCCGTACGGTTGGATCGTCGAAAAAATCATTTTAAAAATTAATCTTGTAAATCGGGAACGAGTCTCGTTGTTGGGAGGGGTAATTTTATAGGATTTTTTATTCCTGACATGCAAGATGTATTTTAAATTTTTTAATAATTTTTTCTTATGACTAAAATTGATATATCTTAACATTTGTATGGTTGGATCGTTGAAAAAATCATTTTAAAAATTAATCTTGTAAATCGGGAACGAGTCTGGTTGTCGGGAGGTGCAATTTTACAGGATTTTTCTAATCCTCACATGCAAGATGGATTTCAAATTTTATAATACTTTTTTCTTGTGACTAAAATTGATATATCTTAATATCCGTATGGTTAGATCATCAAAAAAATCATTTTAAAAATTAATCTTGTAAATCGGGAACGAGTCTCGTTGTTGGGAGGGGTAATTTTACAGGATTTTTCTAATCCTGACATGCAAGATGGATTTCAAATTTTTTATAATTTTTTCTTATGACTAAAATTGATATATCTTAACATCCGTACGGTTGGATCATCAAAAAAATCATTTTAAAAATTAATCTTGTAAATCGGGAACGAGTCTCGTTGTTGGGAGGGGTAATTTTACAGGATTTTTCTAATCCTGACATGCAAGATGAATTTCAAATTTTTCATAATTTTTTCTAATGACTAAAATTGATATATCTTAACATCCGTACGGTTGGATCACAAAAAAATCATTTTAAAAATTAATCTTGTAAATCGGGAACGAGTCTCGTTGTTGGGAGGGGTAATTTTACAGGATTTTTCTAATCCTGACAGGCAAGATGGATTTCAAATTTTTTAATAATTTTTTCTTATGACTAAAATTGATATATCTTAACATCCGTACGGTTGGATCATCAAAAAAATCATTTTAAAAATTAATCTTGTAAATCGGGAACGAGTCTCGTTGTTGGGAGGGGTAATTTTACAGGATTTTTCTAATCCTGACATGCAAGATGTATTTCAAATTTTTTAATAATTTTTTCTTATGACTAAAATTGATATATCTTAACATCCGTACGGTTGGATCGTCGAAAAAATCATTTTAAAAATTAATCTTGTAAATCGGGAACGAGTCTCGTTGTTGGGAGGGGTAATTTTATAGGATTTTTCTAATCCTGACATGCAAGATGAATTTCAAATTTTTTAATAATTTTTTCTTATGACTAAAATTGATATATCTTAACATCCGTACGGTTGGATCGTCGAAAAAATTATTTTAAAAATTAATCTTGTAAATTGGGAACGAGTCTCGTTGTCGGGAGAGGTACTTTTACCGGATATTTATAATCCTGACATGCAAGATGAATTTCAAAGTTTTTAATAATTTTTTCATATAACTAAAATTGATATATCTTAACATCTTTACGGTAGTATCGTCAAAAAAACTATTTTAAAAATTAATCTTGTAAATCGGGAACGAGTCTCGTTGGTGGGAGGGGTAATTTTATAGGATTTTTCTAATCCTGACATGCAAGATGTATTTCAAATTTTTTAATAATTTTTTCTTATGACCAAAATTTATATATCTTAACATCCGTACGGTTGGATCATCAAAAAAATCATTTTAAAAATTATTCTTGTAAATCGGGAACGAGTCTCGTTGTTGGGAGGGGTAATTTTACAGGATTTTTCTAATCCTGACATGCAAGATGAATTTCAAATTTTTCATAATTTTTTCTTATGACTAAAATTGATATATCTTAACATCCGTACGGTTGGATCACAAAAAAATCATTTTAAAAATTAATCTTGTAAATCGGGAACGAGTCTCGTTGTGGGGAGGGGTAATTTTACAGGATTTTTCAAATCCTGACAGGCAAGATGGATTTCAAATTTTTTAATAATTTTTTCTTATGACTAAATTTGATATATCTTAACATCCGTACGGTTGGATCATCAAAAAAATCATTTTAAAAATTAATCTTGTAAATCGGGAACGAGTCTCGTTGTTGGGAGGGGTAATTTTACAGGATTTTTCTCATCCTGACATGCAAGATGTATTTCAAATTTTTTAATAATTTTTTCTTATGACTAAAATTGATATATCTTAACATCCGTACGGTTGGATCGTCGAAAAATCATTTTAAAAATTAATCTTGTAAATCGGGAACGAGTCTCGTTGTTGGAAGGGGTAATTTTATAGGATTTTTCTAATCCTGACATGCAAGATGAATTTCAAATTTTTTAATAATTTTTTCTTATGACTAAAATTGATATATCTTAACATCCGTACGGTTGGATCGTCGAAAAAATTATTTTAAAAATTAATCTTGTAAATTGGGAACGAGTCTCGTTGTCGGGAGAGGTACTTTTACCGGATATTTATAATCCTGACATGCAAGATGAATTTCAAAGTTTTTAATAATTTTTTCATATGACTAAAATTGATATATCTTAACATCTGTACGGTAGTATCGTCAAAAAAACTATATTAAAAATTAATCTTGTAAATCGGGAACGAGTCTCGTTGGTGGGAGGGGTAATTTTATAGGATTTTTCTAATCCTGACATGCAAGATGTATTTCAAATTTTTTAATAATTTTTTCTTATGACCAAAATTTATATATCTTAACATCCGTATGGTTGGATCGTCGAAAAAATCATTTTAAAAATTATTCTTGTAAATCGGGAACGAGTTTAGTTGTCGGGAGGGGTAATTTTACAGGATTTTTCTAATCCTGACATGCAAGATGAATTTCAAATTTTTCATAATTTTTTCTAATGACTAAAATTGATATATCTTAACATCCGTACGGTTTGATCACAAAAAAATCATTTTAAAAATTAATCTTGTGAATCGGGAACGAGTCTCGTTGTTGGGAGGGGTAATTTTACAGGATTTTTCTAATCCTGACAGGCAAGATGGATTTCAAATTTTTTAATAATTTTTTCTTATGACTAAAATTGATATATCTTAACATCCGTACGGTTGGATCATCAAAAAAATCATTTTAAAAATTAATCTTGTAAATCGGGAACGAGTCTCGTTGTTGGGAGGGGTAATTTTACAGGATTTTTCTAATCCTGACATGCAAGATGTATTTCAAATTTTTTAATAATTTTTTCTTATGACTAAAATTGATATATCTTAACATCCGTACGGTTGGATCGTCGAAAAAATCATTTTAAAAATTAATCTTGTAAATCGGGAACGAGTCTCGTTGTTGGGAGGGGTAATTTTATAGGATTTTTCTAATCCTGACATGCAAGATGAATTTCAAATTTTTTAATAATTTTTTCTTATGACTAAAATTGATATATCTTAACATCCGTACGGTTGGATCGTCGAAAAAATTATTTTAAAAATTAATCTTGTAAATTGGGAACGAGTCTCGTTGTCGGGAGAGGTACTTTTACCGGATATTTATAATCCTGACATGCAAGATGAATTTCAAAGTTTTTAATAATTTTTTCATATAACTAAAATTGATATATCTTAACATCTTTACGGTAGTATCGTCAAAAAAACTATTTTAAAAATTAATCTTGTAAATCGGGAACGAGTCTCGTTGGTGGGAGGGGTAATTTTATAGGATTTTTCTAATCCTGACATGCAAGATGTATTTCAAATTTTTTAATAATTTTTTCTTATGACCAAAATTTATATATCTTAACATCCGTATGGTTGGATCGTCGAAAAAATCATTTTAAAAATTGTTCTTGTAAATCGGGAACGAGTTTGGTTGTCGGGAGGGGTAATTTTACAGGATTTTTCTAATCCTGACATGCAAGATGAATTTCAAATTTTTCATAATTTTTTCTTATGACTAAAATTGATATATCTTAACATCCGTACGGTTGGATCACAAAAAAATCATTTTAAAAATTAATCTTGTAAATCGGGAACGAGTCTCGTTGTGGGGAGGGGTAATTTTACAGGATTTTTCTAATCCTGACAGGCAAGATGGATTTCAAATTTTTTAATAATTTTTTCTTATGACTAAAATTGATATATCTTAACATCCGTACGGTTGGATCATCAAAAAAATTATTTTAAAAATTAATCTTGTAAATCGGGAACGAGTCTCGTTGTTGGGAGGGATAATTTTACTGGATTTTTCTAATCCTGACATGCAAGATGTATTACAAATTTTTTAATAATTTTTTCTTATGACTAAAATTGATATATCTTAACATCCGTACGGTTGGATCGTCGAAAAAATTATTTTAAAAATTAATCTTGTAAATCGGGAACGAGTCTCGTTGTTGGGAGGGGTAATTTTATAGGATTTTTCTAATCCTAACATGCAAGATGTATTTTAAATTTTTTAATAATTTTTTCTTATGACTAAAATTGATATATCTTAACATTTGTATGGTTGGATCGTCGAAAAAATCATTTTAAAAATTAATCTTGTAAATCGGGAACGAGTCTCGTTGTTGGGAGGGGTAATTTTATAGGATTTTTCTAATCCTGACATTGAAGATATATTTCAAATTTTTTAATAATTTTTTCTTATGACTAAAATTGATATATCTTAACATCCATATGGTTGGATCCTCGAAAAAATAATTTTAAAAATTTATCTTGTAAATCGGGAACGAGTCTCGTTGTTGGGAGGGGTAATTTTACAGGATTTTTCTAATCCTGACATGCAAGATGAATTTCAAATTTTTCATAATTTTTTCTTATGACTAAAATTTATATATCTTAACATCCGTATGGTTGGATCGTCGAAAAAATTATTTTAAAAATTAATCTTGTAAATCGGGAACGAGTCTCGTTGTTGGGAGGGGAAATTTTATAGGATTTTTTTAATCCTGACATGCAAGATGTATTTTAAATTTTTAAATAATTTTTTCTTATGACTAAAATTGATATATCTTAACATTTATATGGTTGGATCGTTGAAAAAATCATTTTAAAAATTAATCTTGTAAATCGGGAACGAGTCTGGTTGTCGGGAGGTGCAATTTTACAGGATTTTTCTAATCCTCACATGCAAGATGGATTTCAAATTTTATAATACTTTTTTCTTGTGACTAAAATTGATATATCTTAACATCCGTATGGTTAGATCATCAAAAAAATCATTTTAAAAATTAATCTTGTAAATCGGGAACGAGTCTCGTTGTTGGGAGGGGTAATTTTACAGGATTTTTCTAATCCTGACATGCAAGATGGATTTCAAATTTTTTAATAATTTTTTCTTATGACTAAAATTGATATATCTTAAAATTCGTACGGTTGGATCATCAAAAAAATCATTTTAAAAATTAATCTTGTAAATCGGGAACGAGTCTCGTTGTTGGGAGGGGTAATTTTACAGGATTTTTCTAATACTGACATGCAAGATGAATTTCAAATTTTTCATAATTTTTTCTTATGACTAAAATTGATATATCTTAACATCCGTACGGTTGGATCATCAAAAAAATCATTTTAAAAATTAATCTTGTAAATCGGGAACGAGTCTCGTTGTTGGGAGGGGTAATTTTACAGGATTTTTCTAATCCTGACATGCAAGATGGATTTCGAATTTTTTAATAATTTTTTCTTATGACTAAAATTGATATATCTTAACATCCGTACGGTTGGATCATCAAAAAAATCATTTTGAAAATTAATCTTGTAAATCGGGAACGAGTCTCGTTGTTGGGAGGGGTAATTTTACAGGATTTTTCTAATCCTGACATGCAAGATGTATTTCAAATTTTTTAATAATTTTTTCTTATGACTAAAATTGATATATCTTAAGATCCGTACTGTTGGATCTTTGAAAAAATCATTTTAAAAATTAATCTTGTAAATCGGGAACGAGTCTCGTTGTTGGGAGGGGTAATTTTATAGGATTTTTCTAATCCTGACATGCAAGATGAATTTCAAATTTTTTAATATTTTTTTCTTATGACTAAAATTGATATATCTTAACATCCGTCCGGTTGGATCGTCGAAAAAATTATTTTAAAAATTAATCTTGTAAATTGGGAACGAGTCTCGTTGTCGGGAGAGGTACTTTTACCGGATATTTATAATCCTGACATGCAAGATGAATTTCAAAGTTTTTAATAATTTTTTCATATGACTAAAATTGATATATCTTAACATCTGTACGGTAGTATCGTCAAAAAAACTATTTTAAAAATTAATCTTGTAAATCGGGAACGAGTCTCGTTGGTGGGAGGGGTAATTTTATAGGATTTTTCTAATCCTGACATGCAAGATGTATTTTAAATTTTTTAATAATTTTTTCTTATGACCAAAATTTATATATCTTAACATCCGTATGGTTGTATCGTCAAAAAAATCATTTTAAAAATTATTCTTGTAAATCGGGAACGAGTTTGGTTGTCGGGAGGAGTAATTTTACAGGATTTTTCTAATCCTGACATGCAAGATGAATTTCAAATTTTTCATAATTTTTTTTTATGACTAAAATTGATATATCTTAACATCCGTACGGTTGGATCATAAAAAAATCATTTTAAAAATTAATCTTGTAAATCGGGAACGAGTCTCGTTGTTGGGAGGGGTAATTTTACCGGATTTTTCTAATCCTGACATGCAAGATGGATTTCAAATTTTTTAATAATTTTTTCTTATGACTAAATTGATATATCTTAACATCCGTACGGTTGGATCATCAAAAAAATCATTTTAAAAATTAATCTTGTAAATCGGGAACGAGTCTCGTTGTTGGGAGGGGTAATTTTACTGGATTTTTCTAATCCTGACATGCAAGATGTATTACAAATTTTTTAATAATTTTTTCTTATGACTAAAATTGATATATCTTAACATCCGTAAGGTTGGATCCTCGAAAAAATTATTTTAAAAATTAATCTTGTAAATCGGGAACGAGTCTCGTTGTTGGGAGGGGTAATTTTATAGGATTTTCTAATCCTGACATGCAAGATGTATTTTAAATTTTTTAATAATTTTTTCTTATGACTAAAATTGATATATCTTAACATTTGTATGGTTGGATCGTCAAAAAAATCATTTTAAAAATTAATCTTGTAAATTGGGAACAAGTCTGTGTTCGGGGGGGCAGCGAGCCCCCCGATGGCGGAAATTTTTGCAAAATCAAGTATCAGAATACTAGAAAAACATGTATCAGAATACTATTCCAGAAGCATGTATCAGTATACACACGATCCATATCCCAGTTACCAAAAACGTGTATCAGTATACATATTTTAAGAGATCGCATACATATGAGTTATGGCAGATCTTAAACATACTAGTATCATCATATAGATCATTAACAGATTCATCATATCATTCATATAACATAACTGTTATCATGGCAGACTCATATAACATAACTGTTATCATGGAAGACTCATCACACATGCATACTTGTAAAAATACAGTAAACACGTAACCAAATCAGCCCCTTATACACGTAGCTCTGATGCCATTGTTGGGTTCCGAAGGCATAAAACGCAGCGGATAAACGTAAATAAAACAAAAATTCGAAACCCAAAAACAGGATCCATGTATAATTATGGGCAGATTATGGAGATAACGAATCATACCTTTCAAGAGATTAACTTTTACGAACTCAACGAAGATCCTAGCTATCACGCTTTGTGTCTACCTCTCGGAGAAACACCTCTATGGTATCCACACGAGCACCTTCAAGAACGTCTCACGAACTTGACTACGGAATGGATGTACTAGCCTCCTTCTTGATGATCTGAATTGCCTCTGCCTCTCTTTGCTGCTAGGGTTTTCTTAAAAAACGTTCAAGCCTCTTTAACCTCTCATTATCTATTTATAATGACTGATTAAAAAGGCCCATAATAGCAAAGCCCAACCCTAGTAGGTATTGGATTAAATAATAAAAACGAATTTCTATTATTTAATTAATAACTAAGTCATACTTAATTATTATGGGCAAAAACATTCCTTTTAATTCGAATTTATATTATCTCAATTAAGTCTTACTTAATTATAATAAAATTCAAATAATCATCAATTAATTTAAATCCATAATTTAAATTAACTATTCCATTAAGTGCTCTATTTGTGCGACCCTATAGGCTATTATTTAATTGGCAATAATTTTATTCTCTAATAAAATTATAAACAATGAGCGGTATCTAGTAATACATCATTGTTACCCAATTAAACAATAATTAAATCGTGATTAGATAAAACCTTTCGTGATTAATGTTTTTCCGTGTAATATAATCCCTTTAACCATACATATTATAGATTAAACTCGAGGCATGTATTTAGTCATCCTCTTCAACATTTAATCTGGGTTTACTTGATGCATGAGTAGATTATTGAAACAAATCATTATTTGAGCATGGCCATGCTTTTATAATCTCACTCAATCAAGAGGCCAATAATATCTCTCCTAATTATAGGAGGGTTAAATCCTTTATCTATCATTCATATTTCTCATACGACTCATGATATACCCGATGTCCACTTTTATCATCACCCGATCAAAAGTAACTTTTAATGTAGTCAAAGTATATTAATCCTCGTATAGAAATATAATGATTTCAAGTCAAAGGATCGTTACACCATTATCACTGTGAGTCTTTCTTATGACTTTATTAAACATGAAGAATCTCACTGTGGGTCTGTCCAGTACCATGTACTCTCACATGTACCTATGTATTGACTTCAGTATCCCCATACTTATAACCAATGAGATGTGGTTATCTTGTCAAACAACATACTAGTCTATCTATGTATTATTATTGTCCTATATAATAATACTCGACTAGGGACCTTTAAGAATATGATATATTATATAATCTCAAGTTCAAGTCATGTACTTAAACTATACAATTTGTATCATGATTCTAAGGACATTTATTATGCTAACAAAATATCGCAGTAATTAAGGTCATAATAAATACATTTATTGAATGATCAACTGACATAAAGATAAAAGAATAATGTATTGCCTCTAGGGCACCTACACTAACAGTCTGGTTGTCGGGAGGTGCAATTTTACAGGATTTTTCTAATCCTGACATGCAAGATGGATTTCAAATTTTATAATACTTTTTTCTTATGACTAAAATTGATATATCTTAACATCCGTACGGTTGGATCATCAAAAAAATCATTTTAAAAATTAATCTTGTAAATCGGGAACGAGTCTCGTTGTTGGGAGGGGTAATTTTACAGGATTTTTCTAATCCTGACATTGAAGATGTATTTCAAATTTTTTAATAATTTTTTCTTATGACTAAAATTGATATATCTTAACATCCGTACGGTTGGATCCTCGAAAAAATCTTTTTAAAAATTTATCTTGTAAATCGGGAACGAGTCTCGTTGTTGGGAGGGGTAATTTTACAGGATTTTTCTAATCCTGACATGCAAGATGAATTTCAAATTTTTCATAATTTTTTCTTATGACTAAAATTGATATATCTTAACATCCGTACGGTTGGATCGTCAAAAAAATTATTTTAAAAATTAATCTTGTAAATTGGGAACGAGTCTCGTTGTCGGGAGAGGTACTTTACCGGATATTTATAATCCTTACATGCAAGATGCATTTCAAAGTTTTTAATAATTTTTTCATATGACTAAAATTGATATATCTTAACATCTGTACGGTAGTATCGTTAAAAAAACTATTTTAAAAATTAATCTTGTAAATCGGGAACGAGTCTCGTTGGTGGGAGGGGTAATTTTATAGGATTTTTCTAATCCTGACATGCAAGATGTATTTTAAATTTTTTAATAATTTTTTCTTATGACCAAAATTTATATATCTTAACATCCGTATGGTTGGATCATCAAAAAAATCATTTTAAAAATTATTCTTGTAAATCGGGAACGAGTTTGGTTGTCGGGAGGGGTAATTTTACAGGATTTTTCTAATCCTGACATGCAAGATGAATTTCAAATTTTTCATAATTTTTTCTTATGACTAAAATTGATATATCTTAACATCCGTACGGTTGGATCACAAAAAAATCATTTTAAAAATTAATCTTGTAAATCGGGAACGAGTCTCGTTGTTGGGAGGGGTAATTTTACAGGATTTTTCTAATCCTGACATGCAAGATGGATTTCAAATTTTTTAACAATTTTTTCTTATGACTAAAATTGATATATCTTAACATCCGTACGGTTGGATCATCAAAAAAATCATTTTAAAAATTAATCTTGTAAATCGGGAACGAGTCTCGTTGTTGGGAGGGGTAATTTTACTGGATTTTTCTAATCCTGACATGCAAGATGTATTACAAATTTTTTAATAATTTTTTATTATGACTAAAATTGATATATCTTAACATCCGTACGGTTGGATCATCAAAAAAATCATTTTAAAAATTAATCTTGTAAATCGGGAACGAGTCTCGTTGTTGGGAGGGGTAATTTTACAGGATTTTTTTAATCCTGACATTGAAGATGTATTTCAAATTTTTTAATAATTTTTTCTTATGACTAAAATTGATATATCTTAACATCCGTACGGTTGGATCCTCGAAAAAATCATTTTAAAAATTTATCTTGTAAATCGGGAACGAGTCTCGTTGTTGGGAGGGGTAATTTTACAGGATTTTTCTAATCCTGACATGCAAGATGAATTTCAAATTTTTCATAATTTTTTCTTATGACTAAAATTGATATATCTTAACATCCGTACGGTTGGATCGTCAAAAAAATTATTTTAAAAATTAATCTTGTAAATTGGGAACGAGTCTCGTTGTCGGGAGAGGTACTTTACCGGATATTTATAATCCTTACATGCAAGATGCATTTCAAAGTTTTTAATAATTTTTTCATATGACTAAAATTGATATATCTTAACATCTGTACGGTAGTATCGTTAAAAAAACTATTTTAAAAATTAATCTTGTAAATCGGGAACTAGTCTCGTTGGTGGGAGGGGTAATTTTATAGGATTTTTCTAATCCTGACATGCAAGATGTATTTTAAATTTTTTAATAATTTTTTCTTATGACCAAAATTTATATATCTTAACATCCGTATGGTTGGATCATCAAAAAAATCATTTTAAAAATTATTCTTGTAAATCGGGAACGAGTTTGGTTGTCGGGAGGGGTAATTTTACAGGATTTTTCTAATCCTGACATGCAAGATGAATTTCAAATTTTTCATAATTTTTTCTTATGACTAAAATTGATATATCTTAACATCCGTACGGTTGGATCACAAAAAAAATCATTTTAAAAATTAATCTTGTAAATCGGGAACGAGTCTCGTTGTTGGGAGGGGTAATTTTACAGGATTTTTCTAATCCTGACATGCAAGATGGATTTCAAATTTTTTAATAATTTTTTCTTATGACTAAAATTGATATATCTTAACATCCGTACGGTTGGATCATCAAAAAAATCATTTTAAAAATTAATCTTGTAAATTGGGAACAAGTCTGGTTGTCGGGAGGTGCAATTTTACAGGATTTTTCTAATCCTGACATGCAAGATGGATTTCAAATTTTATAATACTTTTTTCTTGTGACTAAAATTGATATATCTTAACATCCGTACGGTTGGATCATCAAAAAAATCATTTTAAAAATTAATCTTGTAAATCGGGAACGAGTCTCGTTGTTGGGAGGTGTAATTTTACAGGATTTTTCTAATCCTGACATTGAAGTTGTATTTCAAATTTTTTAATAATTTTTTCTTATGACTAAAATTGATATATCTTAACATCCGTACGGTTGGATCCTCAAAAAAATCATTTTAAAAATTTATCTTGTAAATCGGGAACGAGTCTCGTTGTTGGGAGGGGTAATTTTACAGGATTTTTCTAATCCTGACATGCAAGATGAATTTCAAATTTTTCATAATTTTTTCTTATGACTAAAATTGATATATCTTAACATCCGTACGGTTGGATCGTCGAAAAAATTATTTTAAAAATTAATCTTGTAAATTGGGAACGAGTCTCTTTGTCGGGAGAGGTACTTTTACCGAATATTTCTAATCCTAACATGCAAGATGAATTTCAAAGTTTTTAATAATTTTTTCATATGACTAAAATTGAAATATCTTAACATCCGTAAGGCAGGATCATCGAAAAAATTATTTTAAAAATTAATCTTGTAAATCGGGAACGAGTCTCGTTGTTGGGAGGGGTAATTTTATAGGATTTTTCTAATCCTGACATGCAAGATGTATTTTAAATTTTTTAATAATTTTTTCTTATGACCAAAATTTATATATCTTAACATCCGTATGGTTGGATCATCAAAAAAATCATTTTAAAAATTATTCTTGTAAATCGGGAACGAGTTTGGTTGTCGGGAGGGGTAATTTTACAGGATTTTTCTAATCCTGACATGCAAGATGAATTTCAAATTTTTCATAATTTTTTCTTATGACTAAAATTGATATATCTTAACATCCGTATGGTTGGATCACAAAAAAATCATTTTAAAAATTAATCTTGTAAATCGGGAACGAGTCTCGTTGTTGGGAGGGGTAATTTTACAGGATTTTTCTAATCCTGACATGCAAGATGGATTTCAATTTTTTTAATAATTTCTTCTTATGACTAAAATTGATATATATTAACATCCGTACGGTTGGATCATCAAAAAAATCATTTTAAAAATTAATCTTGTAAATCGGGAACGAGTCTCGTTGTTGGGAGGGGTAATTTTACTGGATTTTTCTAATCCTGACATGCAAGATGTATTACAAATTTTTTAATAATTTTTTATTATGACTAAAATTGATATATCTTAACATCTGTACGGTTGGATCGTCGAAAAAATTATTTTAAAAATTAATCTTGTAAATCGGGAACGAGTCTCGTTGTTGGGAGGGGTAATTTTATAGGATTTTTCTAATCCTAACATGCAAGATGTATTTTAAATTTTTTAATAATTTTTTATTATGACTAAAATTGATGTATCTTAACATTTGTATGGTTGGATCGTCGAAAAAATCATTTTAAAAATTAATCTTGTAAATTGGGAACAAGTCTGGTTGTCGGGAGGTGCAATTTTACAGGATTTTTCTAATCCTGACATGCAAGATGGATTTCAAATTTTATAATACTTTTTTCTTGTGACTAAAATTGATATATCTTAACATCCGTACGGTTGGATCATCAAAAAAATCATTTTAAAAATTAATCTTGTAAATCGGGAACGAGTCTCGTTGTTGGGAGGTGTAATTTTACAGGATTTTTCTAATCCTGACATTGAAGTTGTATTTCAAATTTTTTAATAATTTTTTCTTATGACTAAAATTGATATATCTTAACATCCGTACGGTTGGATCCTCAAAAAAAATCATTTTAAAAATTTATCTTGTAAATCGGGAACGAGTCTCGTTGTTGGGAGGGGTAATTTTACAGGATTTTTCTAATCCTGACATGCAAGATGAATTTCAAATTTTTCATAATTTTTTCTTATGACTAAAATTGATATATCTTAACATCCGTACGGTTGGATCGTCGAAAAAATTATTTTAAAAATTAATCTTGTAAATTGGGAACGAGTCTCTTTGTCGGGAGAGGTACTTTTACCGAATATTTCTAATCCTAACATGCAAGATGAATTTCAAAGTTTTTAATAATTTTTTCATATGACTAAAATTGAAATATCTTAACATCCGTAAGGCAGGATCATCGAAAAAAATTATTTTAAAAATTAATCTTGTAAATCGGGAACGAGTCTCGTTGTTGGGAGGGGTAATTTTATAGGATTTTTCTAATCCTGACATGCAAGATGTATTTTAAATTTTTTAATAATTTTTTCTTATGACCAAAATTTATATATCTTAACATCCGTATGGTTGGATCATCAAAAAAAATCATTTTAAAAATTATTCTTGTAAATCGGGAACGAGTTTGGTTGTCGGGAGGGGTAATTTTACAGGATTTTTCTAATCCTGACATGCAAGATGAATTTCAAAATTTTTCATAATTTTTTCTTATGACTAAAATTGATATATCTTAACATCCGTATGGTTGGATCACAAAAAAATCATTTTAAAAATTAATCTTGTAAATCGGGAACGAGTCTCGTTGTTGGGAGGGGTAATTTTACAGGATTTTCTAATCCTGACATGCAAGATGGATTTCAATTTTTTTAATAATTTCTTCTTATGACTAAAATTGATATATCTTAACATCCGTACGGTTGGATCATCAAAAAAATCATTTTAAAAATTAATCTTGTAAATCGGGAACGAGTCTCGTTGTTGGGAGGGGTAATTTTACTGGATTTTTCTAATCCTGACATGCAAGATGTATTACAAATTTTTTAATAATTTTTATTATGACTAAAATTGATATATCTTAACATCTGTACGGTTGGATCGTCGAAAAAAATTATTTTAAAAAATTAATCTTGTAAATCGGGAACGAGTCTCGTTGTTGGGAGGGGTAATTTTATAGGATTTTCTAATCCTAACATGCAAGATGTATTTTAAATTTTTAATAATTTTTTATTATGACTAAAATTGATGTATCTTAACATTTGTATGGTTGGATCGTCGAAAAAATCATTTTAAAAATTAATCTTGTAAATTGGGAACAAGTCTGGTTGTCGGGAGGTGCAATTTTACAGGATTTTTCTAATCCTGACATGCAAGATGGATTTCAAATTTTATAATACTTTTTTCTTGTGACTAAAATTGATATATCTTAACATCCGTACGGTTGGATCATCAAAAAAAATCATTTTAAAAATTAATCTTGTAAATCGGGAACGAGTCTCGTTGTTGGGAGGTGTAATTTTACAGGATTTTTCTAATCCTGACATTGAAGTTGTATTTCAAATTTTTTAATAATTTTTTCTTATGACTAAAATTGATATATCTTAACATCCGTACGGTTGGATCCTCAAAAAAATCATTTTAAAAATTAATCTTGTAAATCGGGAACGAGTCTCGTTGTTGGGAGGGGTAATTTTACAGGATTTTTCTAATCCTGACATGCAAGATGGATTTCAATTTTTTTAATAATTTCTTCTTATGACTAAAATTGATATATCTTAACATCCGTACGGTTGGATCATCAAAAAAATCATTTTAAAAATTAATCTTGTAAATCGGGAACGAGTCTCGTTGTTGGGAGGGGTAATTTTACTGGATTTTTCTAATCCTGACATGCAAGATGTATTACAAATTTTTTAATAATTTTTTATTATGACTAAAATTGATATATCTTAACATCTGTACGGTTGGATCGTCGAAAAAATTATTTTAAAAATTAATCTTGTAAATCGGGAACGAGTCTCGTTGTTGGGAGGGGTAATTTTATAGGATTTTTCTAATCCTCACATGCAAGATGTATTTTAAATTTTTTAATAATTTTTTTATTATGACTAAAATTGATGTATCTTAACATTTGTATGGTTGGATCGTCGAAAAAATCATTTTAAAAATTAATCTTGTAAATTGGGAACAAGTCTGGTTGTCGGGAGGTGCAATTTTACAGGATTTTTCTAATCCTGACATGCAAGATGGATTTCAAATTTTATAATACTTTTTTCTTGTGACTAAAATTGATATATCTTAACATCCGTACGGTTGGATCATCAAAAAAAATCATTTAAAAATTAATCTTGTAAATCGGGAACGAGTCTCGTTGTTGGGAGGTGTAATTTTACAGGATTTTTCTAATCCTGACATTGAAGTTGTATTTCAAATTTTTTAATAATTTTTTCTTATGACTAAAATTGATATATCTTAACATCCGTACGGTTGGATCCTCAAAAAAAATCATTTTAAAAATTTATCTTGTAAATCGGGAACGAGTCTCGTTGTTGGGAGGGGTAATTTTACAGGATTTTTCTAATCCTGACATGCAAGATGAATTTCAAATTTTTCATAATTTTTTCTTATGACTAAAATTGATATATCTTAACATCCGTACGGTTGGATTGTCGAAAAAATTATTTTAAAAATTAATCTTGTAAATTGGGAACGAGTCTCTTTGTCGGGAGAGGTACTTTTACCGAATATTTCTAATCCTAACATGCAAGATGAATTTCAAAGTTTTTAATAATTTTTTCATATGACTAAAATTGAAATATCTTAACATCCGTAAGGCAGGATCATCGAAAAAATTATTTTAAAAATTAATCTTGTAAATCGGGAACGAGTCTCGTTGTTGGGAGGGGGTAATTTTACAGGATTTTTTTAATCCTAACATGCAAGATGAATTTCAAATTTTTTAATAATTTTTATGACTAAAATTGATATATCTTAACATCCGTACAGTTGGATCGTCGAAAAAATTATTTTAAAAATTAATCTTGTATATAGGGAATGAGTCTCGTTGTTGGGAGAGGTACTTTTACCGGATATTTCTAATCCTGACATGCAAGATTAATTTCAAAGATTTTAATAATTTTTTCATATGAATAAAATTGATAAATCTTAACATCCGTACGGTAGGATCATCGAAAAATTATTTTAAAACTAATCTTGTAAATCGGGAACGAGTTCTG